>NW_026045981.1:0-220763 GCF_023898315.1 Schistocerca nitens | reverse complement strand
AGTTACCTTAGTGACGAAATCAGAAGCAACATATGTACCACAGCGCGCGACATGAAAGGAAGTTAAATGAGGGCAGAAACAAAATTGAAAAGAAATTCCCTAATTGTGACAGGAAAGCTGTATGGCGGAACATCAACTATGCCGGGCTATCTGCAGACGCTATTTCCGCATGGTACAAAACAGTTAACAATGTCATCAGCACCAACGAGAGACTGTGAGGGATCGGTTTAAACCAGACACACCTTTATGGAAAATGCAGTCTGGTGGATACACGCATCCACAGATTCACCTGTGGCGGCAATGTGAATAACTGGAATTGGATCAGGCGACAAAGCGCCTTTCTCACCGCTCCTCGACCGAATATATAACGCCATCGCTCCTTCTGAGACCAGACATGACATACATTCCGAAATTAAAAACGAACGCCATTAGCTGGTTACTGGAAAAAATGTGTTAGTTATATCAACAAACTTGGATTGGACAACGAGATAGAATTCCGCGTTTCCATGAAGTGTGAAGACGCAAAAATCAGCACGTATTGCAACCACAAGAAGCACTACGGCAACATGCTGAAGATCATTTTTGAAAGAAAGGGTGTCAGTTAAATATGTGGCACCACTACAACACCTTGAATTAGAACGAACAGAAGAAAATTAAAAGTCAGTTGTGTTCTTATTATTATTTACTATTACCTTGCTTCCGAAACTTCAATGTTACACGAAGAGTTTTCTCAAAACATTTTGTTCAGAATTACTCGTGTTCGACTTCCAAAGTATTTGTGTGATTCAAGAAGAATTGTTAAGTTTTTATAAGTGTTCAGTTACTACTCAGAGAAGAGGTTTCTTTATTTTTCTGACATCGGAGAATGGGAATTTTGTGTTAAGATTTCAGCACACTTAGTGCTATGACCCAACTGGGGACATGAAAAAAGGGGTGGGAGGGGTTTGGGCCTCGACGCACCGGCAGTGCCGTGAAGAGACTCCACTGCTAGTGCGGCGTGCACCACGCCCTGTGACCTTCCTTAAAAAAAAAAAAAAAGTAGTTAGCGCGCGGGAATAGGATACGGAAGGTCATGGGTTCGCGCGTGGGTGGATGCGAAAAATTCTTTTCCTCTTCATAAAAAAAGAAAATAAAAAAAGTTGGTAGAGCACTTGCCCGCAAGAGGAAAAAGTCTTGAGTTCGAGTCTCGGTCCGGTACACAGTTTTAATCTGCCAGCAAGTTTCATACCAGCGCACACTCCGCTGTAGAGAGAAAATTTCATTCTGGAAAGAATATATTGTTACAATGGGAAACGTACAATTTTAGAATTGTACATTTGCATTCAAAACGCTCTCAGAAACATGTATGCGTTAATGGCACATGCTGTTGCTGATGTCCGTGTCTGCTATTTCCAGTTTGGCTGGTATCTCAGTATTGCAGATGACGTGCAGCGACATGAACAACGGCATGTGCTACTATGGTATACATGTCTGTTATAATGTTCTGAGCAAAAATAACACATTCCCAAAAATATGCATATCCCAATGCGACAGTTTACTCTTTACTCTGCAGAAGAATAAAGGAAACCCGCTGGTGATAATGAAATATGGCTGAAATACGTGTCGGCAAAAAGAGAAGAAACCGTGTTTGTTCAAGGTTGAATCTTTTCAAATTTTTGTTCTTAAATCAAAGACGAGATAAAAAAAAGTGAGATTTCATGTCGAGAAATCACCTCAAGATGAATACCTACTCACAACATTCCAAGAAGCTGTATGAAGCGAAGAATCTGAGGATACAAGACGGACGCCTGGCTGTCGCTCTCGTAGGGACGGCAAAGACGAGGTCACACTAATTACAGGGCGCACAGGAGCGAAGTGGCCGGGGAGACGGTCCGGTGTGTGCTACTGCAGGAAAAACCCTCTACCACGCACTTCGCAGGGGTTTGTGGAGTATGGAAGTGGAAGTTGATTTAGATATTACCAACATGTTATTTTTACAGCCTTATGACTGAATATTTACTTTCACTCAGGAAAAAATATATTTCACGAGCTAGGTGACTGACGCAAAAGCGGTAGTGCATGATATAGAAATATATACTGTCCCAAATAATATATTATCTCAAGCACATGCACCGTTATTTATTCTGTAATTACTGCTTCCATTTCCTTACAGTTTGCATCCTTCAGCTTTACCTTTAGTTGCCAACATTAAAAATGGTGTTACAAGCAATTTGAGTGAGTGAGGCGCATTAATTTGAACTTTCTTCGACGTACAAGACTTTATTATTTAAACGTTTGCAAATCCCGTTAACGTTAGTAACGTCTTCACACTACGACATTCAGTAAACAGATAACCGAAGATTTCCGCTGCTCGCCTGGCATTGTCCTCGTTATATACCAGCTTATTTTGATGTTATTCTCAGATATGTACATACTACTCACACAGCTGATACTATCAGCTGGTCTAATGACATTTCTCAATATATTGCAGTGTTCTCTGTTATTATCTCTAGTTGATGGCTCTTGATACTGCTGTATTCCTTGGCAATATTATGCTTTTAATATGTGTTATTCTAATGCGTTGTGTTTTACACGGTTGCTGTTTGTCACTTGTAAAAATGGACATCTTTTTCCTGGGAAATATGAAACGAACATACGTGAAGTATTACATCTTACATCCAACCTGTGGCCACTGGTGACGCCTCAGGAGTTGACTGAATGACTTCGCCGCAGCTGGGTAGGGGCTCATAATGACGGCCGGCCGCGCCGTGCCACAAGTCACGCGTGCAGCGTGTCTGGCCCACGGGCGGCGCGGGCCCGGCCTGCCTGCCGCTCGGCTGCGCTCGGTCCTTCTCGGAGGCGCCCGGAAGAGCGCGGCGCTTCGTCCGGCGTCGCGGTGCGGCGTCTTTCGGCCGGCACAAGTCTCTCGAGTTCGGCAGACTCGCGCTGTCAGCGCTGTCTACCCTTCGCTGTGTGATCTCGGTACGGTGGAGGTTCACTGGGCCAGTGGCTGTTTGCACGAAGGAGGCAGTCGAGCGGTCTACCGTCGCGATTCTTTAACATGAGTGGCAGTGACAGAAGAGAGCGAAGAGGTTTCCCAATTCATATACGTTACAGGTAGTGCATATCTACTGTGAAACGACATTAGATGTACATGTACATGGATCCTCTGCAGATCACACCTAAGTGCCTGGCGGAGGGTTCATCAAATGACCTTCACAACGATTCTCGATTATTCCAATATCGAACAGTGCGAGGAAAAAACGAATGTCTATACTTTTCCCTGATAGCTCCCGTTTCCTTTATTTTATTACGACGATCGTTTCTCCCTAAGTATGTCTGCGTTAGCAAAATATTTTCGCATTCGAAGGGGAAAGTTGGTGACTGAAATTTCGTGAGATGATACTGCCGCAATGAAAAACGCCTTTTTGATGTCCACCCCAAATTCTGTAACATGTCAGTAACACTGTTTCCCCTATTTCGGGGTAATACAGAACGTGCAGCTCTTCTTTGAACTTTCTCAATGTACTCCATTAACCCCATCTGGTGAGGATCCCACACTGTGCAGCGGTACTCCAAAAGAGGGCATACAAGCGTAGCGTAGGCAGTCTCTTTAGTAGATCTGTTACATTTTCTAAATATTCTGCTAATTAGTCGCAGTCTTTGGGTAGCCTCCCCCTCAACATTACGTGTTCTTCCCAATTTAAGTGGCTCGTAATTATAATTCATAGGGTTTTAGTTCAATTTGCGGGCTTTAGATTTAGTGACTTATCGTGTGACCGAAGTTTAACAGATTCCTTTTAGCACTCATATGGAGGACTTCATTATATAGGATCAATTGCCACTTTCCAAAATATACAGATATATTTTCTAAATCGTTTTGCATTTTTTGATCTCAGATTGTTCCTCAGATTGTTACGAAATCATTTATATAGATAATGAACAGCAGTGGGCCTATAACACTACGTTGAGGAATGCCAGAAATCACTTCTGTTTCACTCGATGACTGTCAGTTATAAGGAACTGTGACCTCTCTGACAGGATACCACGAACCCAGTTAGCTAACTTAGACGATATTCCATAAGCACCCAATTTCAGTACAAGCCGCTTGTGTGGTACAGTGTCAAAGGCCTTTTAGAAATCCTTGTCGATAGCACTCAACACTTCGTGCTTCACAAGAATGATGTTTTCTGAATCCGTCTTTACTGTGTGTCAACAGACCGTTTTCTTCGAGGTAATTCATAGTCCTCACACGCAATATATGTTCCAAAATCCTACTGGATATCGACGTTAATAATATGGACCTGTAATTTACTGGATTACTCCTTCCACCGTTCTTGAATATTGGTGTAACCTGTGCAGCTTTCCAATCTTTTCATACGGATCTTTCGTCCAGCGGACGGTTGTATAAGGTTGTTATGTATGGAGCTGTTGCATCAGCATACTCTGAAGGAAACGTAATTGGTATACAGTACGGACCGGAGGACTTGCTGTTATTAAGTGATTTAAGTTGCCTCACAAATCGGAGGATATCTGCCTCTAGGTTACTCATGTGGAGAACTGTTCTTGATTCGGATTCCGGAATATGCAGAAAGAGTTTAAAGATTTGATTGACAATGGAACAGGTTAAAATCACGAATGTCGACAGACGAGATTCCTTGTTTTGTACATCAAAAAGCACCTTGTGCTAAATTTGCAGGCCTTTGGCACATGGCGAAATTGGAAGAAAGCATAGTATAATTGCTGAAGTCACACGCATCTTCCGTTTTCAGCTGCAACGGTTTTCAGTGAAACTGAACGATTCCTATGGAGACTTCATATCGAACTGCAAAGTATGTAGGTTATGTCGAGAGACAGACCTGGAGCAAGCGTTTAATTTTTTGACGGAAAAAGGAATGCAGGAACGAAAATTAAAACATGTGCAATCTAGAGCAGATTTCACATTTTAACTGGACTTGACTGCACACTGCCCACAGTAATGCACTGCAAGCTAACTTGGTTCCTCATTTGATGGGGACGCATTTAAAAAGAAAATCGCATTTCTGGAACGGTCACATTCTGACAAAGACAGTGAAGTTCCCTAAGATCACTGGTGTTAAAGGAAATACGGAGTTTGAAGAATACGTTGTGGCCTAGAAAGAATTACAAGGGTAGTTTTATAAAGTTTTTGAGATTTTTAAAAGTTTGTTTACATTAGCGCTTCATTGCGTATTCAAATGGTTCAAACGGCTCTGAGCACTATGGGACTTAACTTCTAAGGTCATCAGTCCCCTAGAACTTAGAACTACTTAAACCTAACTAACCTAAGGACATCACACACATCCATGCCCGAAGCAGGATTCGAACCTGCGACCGTAGCAGTCGTGCCATTGCGTATTAATAGAGGTAACGTAACATCAGTGCTCTTGTGCCAAGTTATCCTCTTACTTTGTGTAAATTTTTCTGTCAAAACATGTCTAGCTAATGTGATGTTTGCTGTAGAAATCTGAAGGCGGGGGTGTGAAGACTGTGTAGGTTATGGTTTATTGGGGCGAATGTAGCGGCGAGGAATCTGGGTAGGTAAAGACGCTCCTCCATGGCAACGTACGTTATGTAGAAAGGACAGAAAAGTTGCTGAACATGAGGCAAAAATTTGTGCCCTTAAGGCTGAATTAGAGAATGAGGACTTGGAATTATGTAGGCTAAGGGAAGAAACAGGGACGGGAAAGGTAGAATAAAAAATGGAAACTGCTGAAAAAACTTCGAAATTCAGTTAGTAAACCAGTTTGGCTTGCTATCAAAAGTAGTGGAGGAAGGGTCTCATCCAGATGTAGTTGAATGTATTTTGAAGCACAATATTAGCTTCAAGAAAAAAGACATGTACGGATCAAATCAGAATAGGAAAAGAAGAATATTGCTTCTAGTTAACAGTCAAGGCCAGGAGCTTCAGGAGGAATTAGGTGCAGCGTACCAGGTCACAAGTTTTGTGAAAACAAATGCTAGGGAGATCAGGTAATTAAAGTTGGGGCAGCAGGAAACAGCCTGCGGTATGAATCCAAGGTGTACTATTGCGAGAGACGTGGATGAAATAGGAACATGAACTGGCCACACGAATGTGGTGTCTGTGGAGGTCTTTCAGCGCCATGTTCGGTCCTGCGTAAACACTGCTGTAAGGCGTGTTAACACTCTAGCATGCTATCTGAAGTAGTGGAGGAACGGGATGTTCCAGATACCGCCAAAACCTCACACACGCGACGTTCCTGTTGACACTACTGGTAGCTGAGGACACACTACGCATGGCCTGCACCTGAATAGGAAGGGGAAAGATGAGTCAGCTTCTCTATTAGCAGACACTGTAAGGGGGAGCCTCAGTCACACGAGGGTGACCCCTGTGGTTAATGGCACCAGGTAGACAGGTTTCTTATGTTAAAGTCAAAGTCCAAACAGATAACACTCAAGAAAAATAGAATAACAGAAGGTCCATGTACAGTAAATAGGGATGAGCTAAGGGTAGTATCAACTTACTTCATCAGAATATCAGGGGAATAAAAAATAAAGTAGATGATCTGTTAGTATGTGTAGATGACCTCACAAATAACAATGAGATTGATATACTTTGTCTGAACACCGTGTAACTGTGGTGATGGATAGTGTCAGTATAAATTAGAATAATTTAGCCTCTTACACTTCCAGATATAGCATGGATAAAGGAGTGGTTGCCGTTTACAAAAACAAGGATATAAATACAAAACTGGAGAAGTAAGCAAATTCTGCATTGATCAGCACTTTGAAGTTTATGCATATAAACTACAGCCTTAGCAGATTGGGAGCTAGTCATAAAAAAGTTTGACTACCTATTACGCTGTCTATCAGACAAAATAGGAAGTTATTAATCTGTGATGATTTCTGTATAAACTTTCTAACCAGTTCAGATGGGAAAAGTGTAAGTGTTATTAATTACATATAGAATCAGCTATCAATTTCCCTACACATTTAGCTCAAGACAGTAGCGCTTTAATGGATTATGTATTTGTACAGCAAGAGGGTCTAAAACTAACACATGCTTTTCCATTGATAAATGGATTATCAGCCCATGATGTACAATTGATTAAATTAGAAAACACAGCAAGGTGTACAGTTCAGAAACCATGAAATAAAACTGTAAGGTTGCTCAACCCAGTGTTTATTGAGCACTTCAGAGAAAATTTAATAAATGTTAATTGGGGAGATGTATATAATGAGCCAAATGCACTTGTGCCTGGGCATGGCCCGTGAGCCAATGTCTTGGCCACCCCATTTCTACACTCCTCGTTTCTTTCGTAATTCCTACAAACACTAACACCTGTATTCGTACTGATAACTAATTTAAATACAACCTACTGGTGAATTTTGCTTAATAGGTAATCGGCCACTGTCCATCGCATATTTCTGTGCCTAAGACTTCGTCTCCTAAACGTGGAGGCACAAAACTAAATTGTGGAAAGAGACCCATCCGAGATTTCAATTCTGATGTATTCTAGAGCTTCCAGCAGATAAGGGCAACGCTACAATGCTCATGAAATAATGAACCTACTGCAGAAAAACTTGCGTTGTATTACAACCACGAAGGTACAGTGAGATTAAAAGCAATCTCCAAAGATCAGTACTTAGGGTAACGCATCAGCTAGTAAAAGCCTCTTTGATTTTTCTCACCAACTAGAAGTGTCTTACTAAATCAGAACTGGTCCCATCAAGATTGTGTGGTATACCAAAAATTCATAAACCCGTCATTCCATTAAGACCAGTTGTTAGCGCTATGGACTGCTCGACAAGCGTGACTGCCAAATACCTGGACAGTCTTCTACAGACCTCTGTAGCAAAAAAAGACGTATAAAAGGTTCAGTTCATTATAAAAAAAATACACTCCTGGAAATGGAAAAAAGAACACATTGACACCGGTGTGTCAGACCCACCATACTTGCTCCGGACACTGCGAGAGGGCTGTACAAGCAATGATCACATGCACGGCACAGCGGACACACCAGGAACCGCGTTGTTGGCCGTCGAATGGCGCTAGCTGCGCAGCATTTGTGCACCGCCGCCGTCAGTGTCAGCCAGTTCGCCGTGGCATACGGTGCTCCATCGCAGTCTTTAACACTGGTAGCATGCCGCGACTGCGTGGACGTGAACCGTATGTGCAGTTGACGGACTTTTATAGCGAGGGCGTATAGTGGGCATGCGGGAGGCCGGGTGGACGTACCGCCGAATTGCTCAACACGTGGGGCGTGAGGTCTCCACAGTACATCGATGTTGTCGCCAGTGGTCGGCGGAAGGTGCACGTGCCCGTCGACCTGGGACCGGACCGCAGCGACGCACGGATGCACGCCAAGACCGTAGGATCCTACGCAGTGCCGTAGGGGACCGCACCGCCACTTCCCAGCAAATTAGGGACACTGTTGCTCCTGGGGTATCGGCGAGGACCATTCGCAACCGTCTCCATGAAGCTGGGCTACGGTCCCGCACACCGTTAGGCCGTCTTCCGCTCACGCCCCAACATCGTGCAGCCCGCCTCCAGTGGTGTCGCGACAGGCGTGAATGGAGGGACGAATGGAGACGTGTCGTCTTCAGCGATGAGAGTCGCTTCTGCCTTGGTGCCAATGATGATCGTATGCGTGTTTGGCGCCGTGCAGGTGAGCGCCACAATCAGGACTGCATACGACCGAGGCACACAGGGCCAACACCCGGCATCATGGTGTGGGGAGCGATCTCCTACACTGGCCGTACACCACTGGTGATCGTCGAGGGGACACTGAATAGTGCACGGTACATCCAAACCGTCATCGAACCCATCGTTCTACCATTCCTAGACCGGCAAGGCAACTTGCTGTTCCAACAGGACAATGCACGTCCGCATGTATCCCGTGCCACCCAACGTGCTCTAGAACGTGTAAGTCAACTACCCTGGCCAGCAAGATCTCCGGATCTGTCCCCCATTGAGCATGTTTGGGACTGGATGAAGCGTCGTCTCACGCGGTCTGGACGTCCAGCACGAACGCTGGTCCAACTGCGGCGCCAGGTGGAAATGGCATGGCAAGCCGTTCCACAGGACTACATCCAGCATCTCTACGATCGTCTCCATGGGAGAATAGCAGCCTGCATTGCTGCGAAAGGTGGATATACACTGTACTAGTGCCGACATTGTGCATGCTCTGTTGCCTGTGTCTATGTGCCTGTGGTTCTGTCAGTGTGATCATGTGATGTATCTGACCCCAGGAATGTGTCAATAAAGTTTCCCCTTCCTGGGACAATGAATTCACGGTGTTCTTATTTCAATTTCCAGGAGTGTAGAATGCTTCATGTCCATCAGATATTAGCCCACTTAGACGTTCTATTACTGCTTACTATAGTTGCTCTTAATAAAACGATGTCACATATGGAATTTACACTCAGACAAAAAAAGGAACACTCCGTGAAGGAAATATCGGAAAGGTACAGAAAGTAGTAGTTGTACTGTACATGAGGAGACAAACAAGTGGATGACTTATTCAAGAGGGAAGCTTAACAAGTTAAGTAAGTCAATAATGCGTCCTTATGTAAGCAATTTTTCATCTAGACATTGATTGACAGAGTTGTTGGATGTGTCCCTGAGGAACATCATGCCATATTTTGTCCAAATGCTGCGGTAGATCGTCAAAATCCCGAGCTGGTAGGACGTCCCTGCCTATATCGCTCCAATTATTCCCAATTGCGAAGAAGTCTGGCAACCTTGCTGGCCAAGGTAGGGTTTGGCAAGTCTAAAAACAAACAGTAAAAACTCTCCCCATATGCGAGAGGGCATTACTTTGCAAAAAAAGTTAGCCAAGAATGGCTTACCTTGAAGGCAGCAAAACGGGGTGTAGAACAGCATAGACGAACTGCTGTGCTGTAAGGGTACCACAGATTAAATCCAAAGAAGTCCTGCTGTGAAAAAAAATTACACCCCACACCATCACTCGAGGTTGTCAGACCATATGGCGGACGACAGTAAGGTTGGTATACCACGACCATCCGGGCAGAAATGCAAGTCCTGAGGGATGAAATAGACAGGATGGGTAGGAAAGCTAAGACGAAATGGCTGCCTGAAAAATGCGAAGAAATCGAAAAAGAAATGATTGTTGGAAGGACTGAGTCGGCGCATAAGAATGTCAAAGCAACCTTGAGTGAAATTGTTAGCGTAGGGTGGTAACATGAAGAGTGCAGTGGGAATTTCACCGTCAAAAAAGGAGGAGGAAGTGGATATATGGAAAGCGTACATGGAAGGCCTCCATGAGGAGGGAAGATTTGTCTGATGTGATAGAAGAAGAAAGAAGAGTCGATTTAGAAGAGATAGGAGTCCAGTAATAGAATCAGAATTTAAAAGAGCTTTGGAGGACTTAATATTAAATAAGGCACAAGGGATAGATAATTTTCCATCAGGATGTCTAAAATCATTGGGGGGAACTGGCGACAAAGCGACTATTCACGTTGGTGTGTAAAATGTATGAGTCCGCCGACATATCATCTAGTTTTCGGAAAAATATCATCCACACAATTTCTAAGACTGCAAGAGCTGACACGTGCGACAATTATCGAACAGCCTGCTTAACGAAATTGGAGAATACATCCAGCAAATAATTGAGGACGTAGGTCGCAAGTGCTGCACTGAGATGAAGAGGTTGGCATAGGAGAGGAATTCGTGGTGGACCACATCAAAAGAATCAGAAGACTGATGACTCAAAAAAAAAAAAAAATGCAAGGTCTCTAACGTTTCGTCTCCAAATGCTGGAGATATCTTCAGAGGCTATAAAGGCTCAGGCAGCAGTTTGAAACTTCTATAAACTCTACAAGCTGAACTGTTTGTCCGGATCCCTGCCACAGTCGGGCTGTGATGTCGTCTGACGGCTGCTTAAGAGCGCAGAGTCACGAGTGCGTGTGTTGTCGAGCTTCTGCTGGGGAACACTTGTCGCTGGTTTCTGTATTCAGCACTGAGGCCAGCAACTAGTCTAATTTCACTCATTCTTCTTTCCGTTAAAGTTGCTGTATTCCTGAATTTCCCTGAACATTTTTGAACTTCCCTCATTCATCATGGGTAATAATATTTTAATTGAAATGGTTTCTTCGCAGTTACTTTCTTTTTACCTATGTTTTTCTTTCCAACTTTTGTTATTGTCATTTTCAGAGATATCCATTCCTCTTCAAGTGGACTGCCTACTGGAATATTCCTTGTTGCTGTATCCATAGCCTTGCAGATCTTCAAGAGTATCTCGTCATTGCTTAGTACTTCTGTAACCGACATATTTGCGTATAGATTCTTTCTGACTTATCTCTTAAACTGCAACGTACTGTTTATCATTACTACATTGTGATATGAGTCTATATCTGCTCCTGCGTATGCCTTAAATCCACTATATCCTTTCGGAAGCTCTGTCGGACCATGACGTAATCTAACTGTAGTTCCCCATATCACCCAGCCATTTCCAATTATACATCCTCCTCTTGCGATTACGAGTATTCGCTATTACTAGCCGAAATTAAATCAGGACTGAGTTAGTCTTTCTTCTCTCTCATTCCCTATCCCAACCCCATATTCTCCAGTAACCATTTCTTCCACGTTTCCCCCTACAACTGCATTCCAGTTTCCCACGAGTAATGGAGTTTCATCTCCGTTTACGTCCTGTATTACCCTTTCAATACCTTCATATACTTTTTCTGTCTCTTCATCTTAAGCTTCCGACGTCGGCATGTAGTATCTGAACTATCGTAGTCGGTGTTGGTTTGCTGTCGATTGTGATAAGCGTAACTGTATCACTGAACTGTTCACTGTAACACACTCTCTGCTCTACCCTCCTAAAGAATCCTACTCCCGTTATACTGTTTCCTGCTACTGTTGATATTACCATAATCTTCTTTCTTCTTTACACGTGGCTAAGGCCTTATCGACCATACACCTGCTCTACGAGCCTCTTCCAATTATTTCTATCCAGGGAAATTGTTGTCCAATCAGAGTTGATGCCCATCCTAGCTGTATCTTCCCGGATATTCTCCATCCACCTAATTCGAGGTCTTCCTCTTCTTCTCTTTCCTTCTAATTTCTTAGTGGATGCTATTTTGGGTAGTCTGTTCTCCGGCATCCTTGCTACATGACCAGCCCAGTTCAGTCTTCTCTTCTTTAACATTTCCACAATGGTACTATGTTTGTACAGCTCCCGTAGTTCTTCATTTTTTCCTTATCCTCCACTCCATGACATTTTCATCGAAGATTGGTCCAAATATTTTTCTTAGTATTTTTCTTTCAAATATCAACAGTTTTTCTTTATCTCTTTTCCTGAATGTAATAGCTTCACATCCATATAATGCTACTGGTACAATAGTTGACTGATAAAAACGGATTTTGAATTCAGTACTAAGTGATCTCATCCTTAAAATTTTGATACAGCTGTAAAAAGTTCTATTAGCTGCTGCTAGACGGGCGTCTATTTCTATTTCTGCTCTATTGTCTCTGCTAAAAAGACTCCCTAAGTACTTGAAGTGGTCAACTGCCTTGAAAGTGAGACCATTTACGGTCAGTGGTGTATTCTTTTGGAGTTTTTTACTTATGACTAGATATTCTGTCTTTTCTTCATTCACATGAAGTCCAGCTTTCTCAGCTATTTTGTAGTAATTTTGCATCATCCTGATTAATTCAGCTTTTGAAGTGCTTATTAAGGCTACATCATCTGCATAAGCAAGTCTAGTAATGTTCTGTCCCTGCAGTTGGATACCTTGTGGATTAGTTTTGGTGAATTCTCTATCAATCTTCTCTAAGATAATATTAAATAGAATAGGTGAGATGGCATCCCCTTGTCTCAGTCCAGTGTACACCTTAAAATTTTCAGTCTCTCCTGCAGGTGTCTTAACTTTGCATATGGTTTCTTCCAAACACATTTTAACTAATTTGATTAATTTTAATGGTATTTCAAATTCTTTCATGGTGTTTAAGAGTGTCTGTCGGTGTATGCTATCATAGGCCTTCTTGAAGTCTATAAATAGAATATGGATATCTACATTAAATTCCCATGCCTTCTCATTTATTTGTCTCAATGTGAATAAGTGATCCAAAGTGGATCTGTTAGTGCGGAAACCACATTGGTAGTCCCCAATCAGTTCTTCGGTTATGGGAATCAGTCTGTGTAGTATACACATCGACAAAATTTTATACGTGACATCGAGTAGGGCAATTCCTCTGTAGTTATCACAGACAAGGGGATCATTCTTCTTAAAGATGGGGCATATAATTGCAGTTTTCCAATCGGCCGGTATGTTTTCTGTCTCCCAAATTGTTTCAATTAAGGAATGTAGTTCTATTTCCAATTGTGGTCCATTTTTTAAAAGCTCAGCATATACCTGGTCTTCCCCACAGGCCTTGTTGTTCTTTAATTTCTTTATTGTTTGTCTTATTTCATTTACTGATGGTGTGATGACTTGTATATCAACTGTATCTGGTTCTTCAAATGTAAAGTAATATTGTGGATCATTGCAGTTGAGCAGCTGTGTAAAGTATGTCTTCCATGTTTCTTGTATGTCATTCTTGTTTGTAAGTATTTTCCCATTATGGTCCTTTATAAACTGTTCCCTTTTAGTGAATTTTCCCAAGGACTTTTTTATATTCTGGTACATCTGCCTTGCTCTGTGATGCTTGAAATCATCCTCCGCTTCTCTTACCATGTTGTTGTAGTGTTTTCTCTTGTCTTGTCTTAGAGTTCGTTGTGTTTACTTGCGGATTTTATAGTATCTCTCCTTTAGTGTAATATTGTCCATGTCTTGTAACCATGCCTTCCTCGCATTTTGCCTCTCCAGTACTCTTTCTTGGCACTTTATATTAAACCAGATTTTGTTAGTTCGTTTTCTTTTACCTATAGTTTTGGAAGCTACATCTTGAATACTGTTTCTGAGGTGTCTCCATCTACTTTCCACGTCTTGCTGGTCACTATGTGTCAGTCTAGATTCCGATAGGTTAATTTCTATTTCTTTCCTAAAGTTTTCTTTTATTTTTTCTTCTGCCAGATTTTCTACATCGTACCTTTTAATTTCAACCCTATTTGTACTTTGTTTCTTTTTTAGCTTTATTTTCATTTGAGCTATGATTAACATATGATCTGTCTCACAATCTGCTCCCCTAAAAGTTCTAACGTCTTTAATACTGTTTTGAAATCGTCTTTGGATGGCGACATGGTCAATCTGGTTCACTACTTTTCCATCTGGTGATATGCATGTCCCTAAATGAATGCGTTTGTGTTGGAATTTTGTGCTGCTTAATGTGAGACCATTTGCCATTGCAAAGTTTATGAGTCGCACACCATTCTCTTAACTTTCATCATGTAAGCTGTAATTCCCAATGGTTGGTTTGTATATTTCTTCTTTTCCTACTTTGGCATTAAAGTCTCCTAACACTATTGTTACGTTATGTCTACTTATTGAATTATATGTCTGTTCCAGTTGACTATAAAATTCTTCTTTCACATCATCTTCCTTATCTTCTGTGGGTGCATGAACATATATAAATGTAATATCAAACCACTGAGCCTGAATTGTAATGTGTGATATTCGGTTATTAATTGATTTGAATTCCTTTATTGTGTCAATTGCTGTTTTATGAATGTAAAAGCCCGTTCCAAATTCATGGCGCTGACCGCAGTCTCCATACATTATTGTCCCGTCTCCTATTTTCATTGATACCGTTCCCTGCCATCTTATTTCTTGGAGCGCTACCAGTTGTACCTTGTATTTTCCTAGTTCGTTTATTAGTATTTGTGCGCTTCCTGGGCGGTATAGACTTCTGACATTCCACGAACCAAAAGAGAAATCCTTGTAACTTTGCCAGTTTCTGTTCCAGTAAATTCTGTCCTGTTTCCGAGGCATACCTTGAGTGTCCTGACCGGCCATTGTTTTACATGAGTGGGTTGGTAGCCCTCTGCACAACCCCCAACCTGGAGGACCAGGAGTCTTGATTTTGGGGTACTCTACCCCTAGGGATTTGCCTTCACCATGGCTTAACAAGTCTTCCCTACCCGTGCTAGTTTTGGTCCACCCAGGGTATTTTATTTCCCCAGTACCCCCCATATCTGGAGAGCATTCCCCAATCCGCCACCCGGGGAGGCGCCCGATGGGGGACTAGCAACCTCACACGGGATATTACCGTAATAGCAGGCCAAAATACGACAGTCCCGCCCCGCAGCAGCACCCATGGATGGAGACCTGCACCGGTGCCTGGTCACCTACACAGCCTTGCACGACGATCCCCAGTCGACATTCGAAACCTGTGCTCGCCGGTGAACACAAGCCCACTCCACTGATCCAGGTTCCGTTTCACGTGTCCCCTTAGGCAATTTCTTCGCACTCCAAGGTCTCAGGTAGTTTTTTATTGTTGTTCGTAGTGGTCGCCTAGTGACCACATTCATCGAGTGGAACTGGCTACTTACTGACTGTGTCGACGAGCCTCCGAGTTGACACCAAACAAAGGGAGTACTTTTAAAAATAGAGACTCCAGCAAAACACAAGCGGAACTGAGCCCACAGAGTTCTACCTCCATGATACAGAGGCACACAGGCAGTCATATGTGCCCCTGGATAGGACCAAAATTTCCTGCAGCTACTTCCTTAATTACCTTGGTGTCTCCCTCTTCCTGTCACTGTCATTTATGCAGCACTGCGCGGACCTGTGACAGTCGTTTGGTTCTATTCTAAATCAACTGCACTACATTCCTGCAAAAAACTGTGGAGGAAATGTAGACAAACAAAACAACGCTGCAATTTCTCTTGGTTATTGAGCTGCCGCATATTGTGCTAAAGTATGGGAGAATGGCACTCATACAGTTAAGACATAAGGAGCCATGTTGACTATTAATGACATTGCTACAACAGCTCCCACTTAGGGGTTGCATGTTCTGTCAAATTTTGTCCCTGCAAATCTCACAATCAAGGATGCCAAGGTACTAATTCCTAAGACAGAGTGCAATAAGTATTCATTCCAAATGAGTAAGGTAGCGCAGTATGGTCTTTCTTGTCACGAAAGACCAAGATTCAACCTCATCCAAACGGCACAAGAGAGACATGGCAACGTCTTGAAAACGTGGTATTATAGTGGAAGTGCTGCTCGTGATTATGGCACCAAGGAGCAGACGGTGAGCCATGTTGTGGGGGAGCGCCCACTCCATGCCTTTGAAGGCAGTTTGCTGTGCTTCTCCAATCATAGTTCTGGCTGCATGTTTGTATGTGAATTCTTGTATTTCATCAGAAGTGATCAGTTCGCCAGAATATGTTAGCAGACTCGCATACCAGCCGTGATGTACGCAACAATTCCTGTCTGACACCTCGATTCGTCTCTAATGGGTTGGCAACCTCTATCAATGGCAAACGTAAAAGCTGGAGAAGGGCAAGTTGAGTTTAGTTTTCACTATTCTATTCTACAAAATAGAGTCAAGTTTCATAATATCATCTGTCACATAAGCTGACTCCATTTTATTTTGAAAGGTTGAACAACATGGTATGGAACATGACAACGCTGCAAACGGATGATCTGAGGCATAATATCCTGTCCCAGTCAGTGCATGCTGTTCGACAAATCACAAGAACCGTGGCCAGCAGAGTGCATTGTGAGCGGTGGCGTCCAGTTGAGTTTGAGTGGAGGGACAAACCTGGTGAGTATATTATTTGGAAGTTCGTTATTGTTAAATAAAGCGCAATGTGCTCATTTAGGTTTTCTATAAAAACTCTCGTCGAAGTTAATCAACACATGGTGATGGAGTTGCACCACATTTGAAAATTCTGTCCTAATTAAAGTGCACAGAAATAAAAACATAAGAACTAAATAATAATCACACTGGAGAAAAGAAACAGTTATCTAATCACAACCGATTTCATCTAACAAGAGAAGATCACCAACCAGGTCTCATATACGAGACGCACACTTGCAAGGTGTGAGCCCCAGCTGTCTATGTCGCGCGGAGATTTGCGCCACGATTATGACTGTACGCAGTTAAGACCTTCTGAACACATAGCTTTTCAACGCTCGTGTACCACTTGTTTCTGGCACGCTCCGCTGCGGTCGCCCATTGTCGGAGCTCGAACTACTGTGCGGTACGGTGAGTAAGAGGTTCGCGTTTATAGTGCCGGTCAACCGACAAGCGGTAGTGTGGCACCTCCAGGAGCAGTATACAGTGACGGTCAAATTGCCACGTTTAAACGTCAAAGCTCGCGACAGTTGTGACCGATAAGCGTCGTTATATGTGGCTATTCGACTAACTCTTACACGAGGCAAAAGAAACTCTATGAGCGGTTCTTTGTGCTACTATTTGTACCTTGCGATTTAGTTGCGGCAGTCATAGAGAAGACCCGTTAAATGGAGAGAAGAATAGTTGATTGACGTTAGACTATTCTTTATGAGAGGATGGTGGTGACAATGATGACGATACCCTTTCACCACGATCATTTTCGTCAAACAACTTCATTGGCACAATGCGACGGAGACGTAAAATCACGAACTGACTCTTTAGGAAGCTTGCTTTGAAGAGGTAATATTGTCAGATTTTACCTTGCCTCTGTCCGTAACAGAGATCTGTGTGTGTGTGTGTGTGTGTGTGTGTGTGTGTGTGTGCGTGTGTTTTATAAAAAACTGCTGCACAATATGTCCTAAAATATTGCTAAACAGTGTTGACCATATATGCACATGGCATTGACATACTATCTGCTCATATTGCTTACCCGTTTTTCACGTTAAATAACATGTGTTCTACTTGAAGAACAAAGTTTCGAAGCACATGGGGCAGACGTGACCGGCTCCACACACGTCTTCCCACACTTGCGACATGAAGCGGGTCTGAGAGCTCTGGACGCCACCCCGCTGCACAGTACTCTGCACTCGTGCATCAGGCAGCTGCGGTGGGGCGGAGCCAGTGGCAGGCAACCTGCACCTACAGAACTTTAAAAACTCTGCATTGAAGACGTCTAAAATGAGTATTATCATACGTATGGCCATTTATTTTAAGAGAGGGCGGGTGTTTGGTATCTATGGTTGAGATCTCGCAAGTGTACGTTTTTCTCCTTACAGCACAAGTTCGAGTTATGTTTATGTGGAAGGTTACAAGTAATAAACATGAAGGTTGAGGACCGATTTCATTCGATGTCAGATATGGAGAGATCATGCTGACACATCAGTAGAGCACACCACCTTTATCCTCGACAAGGGCCTGAGTTGGCCGACAAAGAGAGTCCACGAGTCTCTCCAGTTGTGTCGTGTTCAGCTGACGTCACTCAACAGGTCCCGTAGAGCCGCCAGACCGCAGGGACGTTGAGACCGCCGCTGTCCACACGCTGGAGCCAGACATTTCCTGTGAGGCTGAGACCGGATGGCTTAGCGGGCATGTCGGGATGCGGCAGGACGGCTGAGTGTTCGGCAGTCCAGCCAGGAGCGTGTCCACGCGGTCTGTGAACACGGCTGCTGTCTTGGGAGCGTCCCCAGGATACTCAGCATGAAGGTAGCGCACAGGTCCGGATTAAAAAATCACTATGCGATGTGATGCGATCTAGACTGCTCGCTCACTAAACTTCAGCACAGATCTCTGACACGTGACGTTGTAACACTCCCGTTCATTGTCGTTGCGATAAAAGTGACAATGCAGGAAGGTACTGTAACTTTTCCGAAATTTTTAGACCTTTAATGCCATACGCTACAGAGCGTACGGGGATCCACTACACGATGCCAACCCCAGCAGAACAGACACTAAGAGTCGCAAGAAACGACAGAGCCCGTATCCTTAGAAATAGTGTAAAGTGCGTTATAAAAAGTAGCGGAATTTGGCACATTGTGTACATTTATTTACTTCTTTATGCGTTTATTCCACCTGATAAAATTAAGGCATTCGTGCACTCTCTTATATATAACCTGACATCTCAATGTGTCAACATTACGACATGCGAAGTACACGGGCAGCACACGGTAGTGATAATTATACTACTTCTGCTAATAACAACAACAACAACAATGGAGACACATAAGAACACACGTTTCTCTTGATGGGACGTGCACAACTGTTGATACACATCCCAGTGATAAAACCAACTGCTGATGTACAATTTTGCAACTGTAGCATGTTATGCTTTATATCAGAATACACATACTACAAAAATTGTAGCTCTGCATCTTTAAGTTGACTTAGATGTAAAACAGTGTAACTATTTCAAACTGTGGATGCATTACTTTTACATGTTTGTTCGCCTTTCTTTTAACAAATTACATAATGATAAAAATATCAAAACTTTACGTACTGCAATTACGTAACGTTATTGCTTCAGTACAAACAGTCATGATTGCACACGACGTTTGGCCTTGGAGCGGAGTGGAAGAGAGGGGAGTCCCTTTCTCTCTCCCTCTGTCGTTCTTTGTTTTAACTCTCAACCGTCGGTAGCTATAGAAAACTCTCGCTTCCCCACGGGAGGTATGCTTCGAAAAGGATCAAGGCACAGGAAAGTTCCATCTGAGGTTACGTCCTGGTGACGCTCTTGTTAATACTCATACTTCAGTATTAATGGGAAGAATTGTCCGATTATCTATGTCTAGAAGTCGAAATCTATCGTTTTCTAAATCCTGCTCTTCGATTGTGTGGCACACCTATGGCCAGACATAAGCTCAGATGTCAGTTGAATTGCGATGAAGAGTGGATTGAAGTTTAAGAGAATGGTCTGGAAGAACAAAATGCGGAAAGGAGTGGCACACTAAAGTGCAAAGCAAACACGAACTTCATTTGAATTTCCCTTGGGCTGTAGATACTACGTTGATGAATACCACACAGGCAGTTCATTTGAACAGAAATGGACACCTATGAAAAGGGCATCGTAGAAATTGGACAAACAAAGATAGATATAAGGAGCTAACGGAAAAGAAACCTTGGGAAACAGAAAAAAACACAGCAATTGATCAGCAAATCATTGGCGAAAGTGTCAACCAAGAATTATTGAAGTTGGCGTCTAGAATATACGAGAATGGTGGTATACCATTAGACACAACCATGAAGATAAGAGCAGAAACTTGCAGGCCTATCGCACAACTAGCATAATACCTCATGTACGGAATTTGTCGACAGGAATAATATATACAGAGGAATGGAAAAGATAATAGAGAATATGATAGATGACGATCATTTTGACTGTCAGAAGGCTAATAGCATGAGAGGGCGGTACGTCTGATATTGTGACTGATGAGAGAAACAAAACTTGGAAAATAAAATGGCCACATTCATAGACCCTATAGACCTGGAAAAAGCATCCGGAAATGTAAACTTCTGCAAGATGTTCGAAATATTGACAAAAATGGGAGTAAGTTGCAAAGAAAGACGGGTGATACGTACAAGAACCAAGAGGAAACAATAAGGTTGCATGACGAAGAACAAAATACAGTCCCATCTTCCTACCAAAGCGTTTGGTATGTTCCATTCTTCACCAGTTCTGCTGAGAACCTCATCATTTTTTCTTTTATCAGTCCATCTAATTTTCGACATTCTTCTCTAGCACCACATCTCAAACGCTTCGATTCTCTTCCGTCCCGGTTTTCCCACTGTCCATGTTTCACTTTCATAGAATACTGTGCTCAAAACTTACACTCTCAGTTACTCGTCCTCAAACTAAAACCTACATTTGATTGGATAGATAAAAAAATCTACTCACCCAGCAGCAGCAAGGCACACACACAAAAGACTGCTGTGATTGGTAAGCTTTCGGGCCAGTGGCTCCTTCTTCAGGTAGAAGGGTTGAAAGGGAAGGAAGAAGGGTAAAGGAAAAGGACTGGAGAGGTCTAGGAAAAGGGGTAGATTTTGGGAAAGTCACCCAGAACTGTAGGTCAGGGGAGACTTACTGTACGAGATGAGAAGGGAAGACTAATTGTTGAGGACTGCATCGGACGAGATTTGAAAACCTAAGAGCTTAAAGGTGGAAGAGAAGGTGATATGCACGACAGAGATTACTGCTAAAACATTGATCACAAGTTATTAAGAGTGAAAAGGTAAGCACATTGTACATAACAGAGGTGGAATGGGGCGGTGAAAAATAGATGGGAATGACAATGAAAGATGCATGAAACTGTAATGGAGTGAAGCAAAGAGTAGTTACAGTGATAAAAAGCTGGGTGGCGAGAACCAAGGACACGTTGTAGAGTTAGTTCTCACCTACAGAGTCCTGAGAAACTGGTGTCTGGGGGAGGAATCCAGGTGGTGAAACAGGCGCTGGTGTCACGAATGTCATGTTGTAGAGCATGCTCTGCAACAGGATATTGTGAGTTACCAGTATATACCCTCAGCCTATGGCCATTCATCCTAATTGATAATGTGATGGTAGTCATGCCTATGTAGAAGGCTAAACAGTGTTCACGAATTCCTTTCCTGTGCTAACCTCTTCATCTCAAAGTAGCACTTGCAACCTACATCCTCAATTATTTGCTTGACGTATTCCAATCTCTGTCTTCCTCTACAGTTTTTGCCCTCTACAGCTCCCTCTAGTACCATGGAAGACATTCCCTCATGTCTTAGCAGATGTCCTATCATCCTGTCCCTTCTCCTTATCAGTGTTTTCCACATATTCCTTTCCTCTCCGATTCTGCGTAGAACTTCCTCATTCCTTACCTTATCAGTCCACCTAATTTTCAACATTCGTCTATAGCATCACATCTCAAATGCTTCGATTCTCTTCTGTTCCGGTTTTCCCACAGTCCATGTTTCACTACCATACAATGCTGTACTCCAGACGTACATCCTCAGAAATTTCTTCCTCAAATTAAGGCCGGTATTTGATATTAGTAGACTTCTCTTGGCCAGAAATGCCTTTTTTCCCATAGCGAGTCTGCTTTTGATGGGCTCCTTGCTCCGTCCGTCATTGGTTATTTTACTGCCTAGGTAGCAGAATTCCTTAACTTCATTGACTTCGTAACCATCAATCCTGATGTTAAGTTTCTCGCTGTTCTCATTTCTACTACTTCTCATTACCTTCGTCTTTCTCCGATTTACTCTCAACCATACTGTGTACTCATTAGACTGTTCATTCCGTTCAGCAGATCATTTAATTCTTCTTCACTTTCACTCAGGATAGCAATGTCATCAGCGAATCGTATCATTGACATCCTTTCACCTTGTATTTTAATTCCACTCCTGAACCTTTTTTTTATTTCCATCATTGCTTCCTCGATGTACAGATTGAAGAGTAGGGGCGAAAGGCTACAGCCTTGTCTTACACCCTTCTTAATACGAGCACTTCGTTCCTGATCGTCCACTCTTATTATTCCCTCTTGGGTGTTGTACATATTGTATATGACCCGTCTCTCCCTATAGCTTACCCCTACTTTTTTCAGAATCTCGAACAGCTTGCACCATTTTATATTCCCGAACGCTTTTTCCAGGTAGACAAATCCTATGAAAGTGTCTTGATTTTTCTTTAGCCATGCTTCCATTATTAGCCGTAACGTCAGAATTGCCTCTCTCGTCCCTTTACTTTTCCTAAATCCAAACTGATCGTCACCTAGCGCAGTGTCAATTTTCTTTTCCATTCTTCTGTATATTATTCTTGTAAGCAGCTTCGATGCATGAGCTGTTAAGCTGATTGTGCGATAATTCTCGCACTTGTCAGCTCTTGCCGTCTTCGGAATTGTGTGGATGATGCTTTTCCGAAAGTCAGATGGTATGTCGCCAGACTCATATATTCTACACACCAACATGAATAGTCGTTTTGTTGCCACTTCCCCCAATGATTTTAGAAATTCTGATGGATTGTTATCTATCCCTTCTGCCTTATTTGACCGTAAGTCCTCCAAAGCTCTTTTAAAATCCGATTCTAATACTGGGTCCCCTATCTCTTCTAAATCGACTCCTGTTTCTTCTTCTATCACATCAGACAAATCTTCACCCTCATAGAGGCTTTCAATGTATTCTTTCCACCTATCTGCTCTCTCCTCTGCATTTAACACTGGAATTCCCGTTGCACTCTTAATGTTACCACCGTTGCTTTTAATGTCACCAAAGATTGTTTTGACTTTTCTGTATGCTGAGTCTGTCCTTCCGACAATCATATCTTTTTCGATGTCTTCACATTTTTCTTGCAGCCATTTCTTCTTAGCTTCCCTTCACTTCCTATTTATTTCATTCCTCAGCGACTGGTACTTCTGTATTCCTGATTTTCCCGGAACATGTTTTTTAATTCCTCCTTTCATCAAACAACTGAAGTATTTCTTCTGTTACCTATGTATCCTTCGCAGCTACCTTCTTTGTACCTATGTTTTCCTTCCCAACTTCTGTGATGGCCCTTTTTAGAGATGTCCATTCTTCTTCAACTGTACTGCCTATTGCACTATTCCTTATTGCTGTATCTATAGCGTTAGAGAACTTCAAACGTATCTCGTCATTCCTTAGTACTTCCGTATCCCACTTCTTTGCGTATTGATTCTTCCTGACTAATGTCTTGAACTTCAGCCTACTCTTCATCACTACTATATTGCGATCTGAGTCTATATCTGCTCCTGGGTACGCCTTACAATCCAGTATCTGATTTCGGAATCTCTGTCTGACCATGATGTAATCTAATTGAAATCTTCCCGTATCTCCCAGCATTTTCCAAGAATACCTCCTCCTCTTGTGATTCTTGTACAGGGTATTCGCTATTACTAGCTGAAACTTGTTACAGAACTCAATTAGTCTTTCTCCTCTTTCATTCCTTGTCCCAAGCCCATATTCTCCTGTAACCTTTTCTTCTACTCCTTCCCCTACAACTGCATTCCAGCCGCCCATAACTATTAGATTTTCGTCCCCCTTTACATACTGCATTACCCTTTCAATATCCTCATACACTTACTCTATCTGTTCATCTTCAACTTGCGACGTCGGCATGTATACCTGAACTATCGTTGTCAGTGTTGGTCTGCTGTCGATTCTGATTAGAACAACCCGGTCACTGAACTGTTCACAGTAACACACCCTCTGCCCTACCTTCCTATTCATAACGAATCCTACACCTGTTATATCATTGTCTGCTGCTGTTGATATTATCCGATACTCATCTGACCAGAAATCCTTGTCTTCCTTCCACTTCACTGACCCCTACTATATCTAGATTGAGCCTTTGCATTTCCCTTTTTAGATTTTCTAGTTTCCCTACCACGTTCAAGCTTCTGACATTCCACGCCCAGACTCGTGTTATCCTTTCGTTGATTATTCAATCTTTTTCTCATGTTAACCTCCCCCTTGGCAGACCCCTCCCGGAGACCCGAATGGGGGACTATTACAGAATCTTTTGCCAATGGAGAGATCATCATGACACTTCTTCAATTACAGGCCACATGTCCTGTGGATACACGTTACGTGTCTTTAATGCAGTGGTTTCCATTGCCTTCTGCATCCTCATGTCGTTGATCACTGCTGATTCTTCCGCCTTTAGGGGCAATTTCCCACCCCTAGGACAAGAGAGTGCCCTGAACCTCTATCCGCTCCTCCGCCCTCTCAGACAAGGCCGCTGGCAGAATGAGGCTGACTTCTTATGCCGGAAGTCTTCGGCCGCCAATGCTGATTATTTATCAAAATTTAGGCAGTGGTGGGGATCGAACCCGGGACCGAAAACGTTTTGATTATGAATCAACGACGCTACCCCCAGACCACGGGAACTATTTTCGCCAGTTACAGGGCTATTATAGGAGGACACACGCTTGTTAACTCGAGATCAATGTTTTAGCAGTAATCTCTGTCTTGTATATTACCCTATCTTCCACCTTTAAGCTCCCTGGATGCGGTCCCCAACTTTCCTTCTCATCTTGTACGGTAAGTCTACTCTGACCCGCGGTTCTGGGTGACTTTCCCAAAATCTACCCCTTTTCCCCCTTTTCCTAGACCTGTCCAGTCCTTTTCCTTAACCCTTCTTCCTTCCCTTTCAACCCTTTTACCTGCAGAAGGAGCCACTGGCTCCGAAAGCTTGCCAATCACAACAGTTTCTATGTGTGTTCTGCCGCTGCTTCGTGAGTCGATTCTTTTATCTATCCTATTAAATAATTTTATCAATGATTGTTTGATTTCGTTGTTACAAAACTGACAGTTGATGTTAGTTGACTTTGTTTCGCCGTGAACATCCTCTACTCTTCATGTTCTCTTTCATTTTTCCGCTGAACACCACAGAACGCCCTACACTATGCTGCTTGTGGTGTGGTGTCAGTGGTAGCCACAGATCTCAACTCAGGTTACACCGGTCTGATGGCTGGTGAACTTCCCAGCACTCTGTTGTCTCCACCCCAACCCATGGCTATACATTCTGCAGTCGTTGCCCCACAGCCAGATGCCAGTGTAATGTGTCGGTACGTTTTTTACAGACACATAAAGATGCACGTTCCTTGGACTTTCTCTTTTGCGATTTGCCACTGAGTAATCCCAATAGCATTAGGAACAGAACAAACATCGTGTACACACATCATTCTCCATCTGTAGCAATGTCTTTTTTGTACTAAAAATAGGCTCGCATAAGAACGAAATGTCAAAAATCTGGCACAGGCATAAAAATAATGCAGTATTTTTCTTAAAGACGTCGTATCTGCCGTTAACTGTAATATTATTTGTTTTCACGACTACATTTTCGATCCTAAGTCCCTTATACAGGTATACAGCAATAACCGAAAAGTGAAGTGCAGATAGCATGTATAGAACGCCACTATCCTCCCATACATGAGGCAGTTATATTACAAAAAATGCTAAAAACAGCACATCACTTGCATCGGGCCACTGGAGGTGTCAAAATTTACGAATCTTCTGACGTGTGTATATCTCACTGTTGTCTCTGTATGTTGAGTCTCCTAACTCTGAGAGTACATCAACATCAGATGAGCTCAAGGATCATAGCAATGGCATAAGGTAAATTTATTGTTACTGATGTTAACATCGCTAACATGAATCTCCTCAAATCACTGTTCATGTTGTTTATACGACAACTGAGGCGGTTGGTGGGGAACATATTCACAAGTCGTTTCTTCTTCGCCCTTAGCAGTGATTATACATCCCACAATAAAGGTTTTACATCAGAGTATCTTAACATTTCTTTATTGTGATAGTGCGTAATAGTACATATGGTATCCATCGTCAAAGGCGTACAGTAGCTTGGGTGCTCATAAAAACATGGCAGTAATAATCATATATATATATATATATATATATATATATATATATATATATATATATATATATATATATATAATTTTATATGTGTATTCTTTGTACCACATTAACATCACAAAGGTATAAATCGCATTCACAACAACTTTCGTACATGAATTGATCCACTGGACAAATAAAAAGAAAAAGGAGTACAAAAAGTGAGATAAAAACATGTGATGGGATACTTGTCACAAATTACAGAACATTATGTGTATCATCATGTAATTATAAAATGTACCGTTAATATGTAAGGTACTGTACCAGTACAAATGTAGTCATACATTTCCATGGTCCTTAGAAAGTTTAGGCCGAGAATGGCTTTTTCTGCTACACTTGCAAAACACCTTATTCAATTTTTTACTGAATTACTAAAATATATTAGTTATGTTAAAATAAATACATTCTAAATATAAAAACGTTGATGAGTGGACATAATTCTTCCTCATTTCCATACATATCATACAACTCACGGGAAACGATGTAAAGACTACTCACATTATAAAACCAGCATAGACACGATTCTGTGCAAATCGTTACGTCCTATGCTTGTCAGTAAGTCAAAGTCAAATAGCCAAACTATACATCCTCATTTGTGTTACTTTCTATTATTAGCACATAAAACTTACTGGAATTTATCTCGAGATCCCTTATTTCTTAAATCTGTCTTATTGCTGGGCAAGTCGTGTGTGTGATTTTTTAAGTAGTTGTATATTTCCACTTCTTCAGGTATTTTGATACTTCTACCCTTAGGTTATTTTTATTACTGGATCTACGTTAGGTGATGGTACTACTCTCTCTTTGCTTGATGTGCTCTTTAAATTTGTCGCTGGAATATGAGCTTTGTAACGTCCGGTCAAGATGTCCGTGCTGTAACTCATACGATTACTGACATTGTGTATTGATCTAGTTTCAAAAGGTAAATGCTACCTGCATACACTTTGTGGGGGCAGAAAGTGAAAGCTGTGCTTCCTACAGAAATCTGATCCACTTGCTTGTTCACCAGTCCGTCGTCTCCCGTCTTGTGCAGAACTGCAGGCCCAGGCGGCTGTTTTCCGGGAACGACTCTCCAGCTACTGGCGGGACTTTGCGCAGCTGCTCTCACTCGGTGCGACGCACGCCCCACAGCTGTTGGTTCCCCTCGCATTCGAACGTATGGTAAGTGGAGTTTTTTCCTCCTCTTATAAACTGTATTATACGTACAGGGGGGTGAGAAAATGACACACACCACCTGGTCAGTTCTTGGAGAGTCTTTCCCAGTTTACCTGCTTCACACTGTAGCTATCTTTGGCTCTCCAGTTCTAATACTAACCATCTGGAAGAATTCTGAACCAACCTCTACTTCTGTGAGCCTTTTGGGGCTATGATACAGGGAGGCTAAGCTCGGAATGGTTAGAGGTCGAAGAAAATCGTCTGCATCTTTTTTTCTCGTATTTGCTAGCTACTTCTTTAACAGATTCAGATAACTTTGTATACAGTCCTGCTTTAGAAGCTGAAGGATGTTAGCTTCATATTTAGTGGAGAGTGGTCTAGAGTCTCAGTGTGGCATTTCAAGTCTCCATCAGCATCTTCTCTTCCTAAGAATCTCTACTCCATATGGAAGGCCTATAAAATTACTTCTCTCAACATGGAGGTTCGTCAACTTCAAATCTCGTAATGAACCTGTATACATACCACATAATTTATACAGTTCGTTACAACTGCTCAAACTCTTCTTACCTTAACATACACGTGCTATGTGAACACATACACTGGACTCGCATTCGGGAGGACGACGGTTCAATCCTGTGTCCGGCCATTCTGATTTAGGGCACGGCCGACTTCCTTCCCCATCCTTCCCTAATCCGATGAGACCGATGACCTCGCTGTCTGGTCTCCTTCCCAAACAACCCAACGTTAACACATAGAATGGCCACTGTGCATTATGACTGTTTGGATTCTGACAGTAGTATACATGGAAAGCAAAAGGACGCAGTATGATCTGTGCCTTTGTGTAACTTTTTGTGGCGTATGTAGCAACGTGCCAGTCCATAAACTATCATGTGAGCCTCATTTTGGATCCTTTGAGAAGAGAATTAGGCGATACCTGTTTTAGTGAACTGAAAAGGTTCTGGGTACATTAAATCTTTTTCCTATAAATATTACGGATGTTTGCTGGATGGTAATTTCAACGATTGATAGTTGCGGGTTCCGCATTTAAGAATGGTTTCTGCCGACATCGTATCATGTCCTGTCATTACATCTTGTTTTCGTTACCATCATCCATGCATTTCACTGCAGCAAAGGCAATTTACCTGATACGTGTCCAATATTTTGTAGAGTTAGTACCTCACAGCTTGCGAGAATGTTTAAAGGACGACTTCTTTATTACATTTGCGGTGCAGCTACGTTTCGTTGATCATACACTGCACCTGCTTAGGAAAAGTGTAATTGCGAAAAGTTATTCCGTGAAACCAATGTTGTACAGATAGTTTCGATTTAAAGACACACTTTGCTTTCTGAATGAAACTTAAGTCTTCAGACAGCTGCAGCAGTCTTGAGGTATTCGTATTCGAGATAATTCCTCTTGTGGTTCTTCACTACAGCCCTGCAGAGTAGTACGGCAAAGCGTGCTGTGGCCCAGGTAACGACGCAGCTTACGATTTTGACACTGTGCCCCTGGTAACTGGGCTCTCACATAATACTGTGTACAAATATGTATGTATGTATGGTCAGAATAGTTCAAATGGCTCTGAGCACTATGGGACTTAACTTATCAGGTCATCAGTCCCCTAGAACTTAGAACTACTTACACCTAACTAACGTAAGGACATCACACACATCCATGCCAGAGGCAGGATTCGAACCTGCGACCGTAGCAGTCGCGCGGTTCCAGACTGAAGCGTTCAGAACCGCTCGGCCACACCGGCTGGCATAGATTAGGTCTAGATGGCAGAAAGCGCAGTGGCGCCATCGCAAGGACGACGGATTCAACGTTTTGGAAGGTGCAGATTCAAAAGTGTGCACCACCTTCCAATACACTGCTCCTGCACAACGAGGGAAATTCTGAATTTTATTTTTCGTTTTCTATACTGCTTATCGACTTACCGGTAAGAGTCGCCTGCAGTAACGTGTCACCACTACAGTGCTTTTGGGTCGGTCCGTACGCCGGGCCCCCTACTGTGTGGACTCGGCCCGTGTCGCTCGCTGGCCTCCCTCGCCCTGTGTTGTTGTGACGCCCACAGCCGGGATGTCGGAAGCGCGAAGCGGCTCAGACTGCAAACGGGATGTTAGCTGCCCGCTGACCGCTAACTGCATGCTGTCACAGCGAGGACATGACGCACGTCCCCCCCCCCCCCCCCACACACACACGCACCATGAACATATAAAATACTTTCTTTACACGGATGCATATTGTACATGTTCCACACGAAATATATACTCTCTCTCTCTCTCTCTCTCTCTCTCACACACACACACACACACACACACACACACACACACATATGGACGCACGCAGTGTCCAATGAAACATTCATAATCTCAAACATGCACTCAGAACTGTGACAAACAGCTCATCAAACTATTCCACACACACCCAGTCAAGTAGAACACCTTTTTACCTTTTTACTAACAAATAAACCCACCCAGACACATCAGTAAATAGTCTGGATGCAGCAGATTTCCACACCTATGCCCCCCGATGAACCACTTGTGATCGTGATAGGACACCCCTGCTTCCAGCTGGAATTGCAGTATATACCTCAGTATATAACCTCAATCGAAAGGTCTCCTGATAAGCATTTGTGGTGCAGCGCCAATCCCCTAGAGGAGGCACCTGTTGAAGTCCCTGAACGTGAAAGTCGTTCAGGCTGTGCAAATCACCGTGTCTGTCATGCAGACTTGTGGGATAGTCCAGCTCTACCTCTAGGACATATCCCTCAACAGCATCAGCAGCCACATATTTGATCTCTTTCCTCAGGCTGGTGAGTTCCCCTTTGGACATCCATGAGAGCCCTTGAAAAGGGAGACTTTGTTGCATGGTTTGCCTTTAGAGACAGTTTACATCCAGGTAAAGAATGAAACTGAAATCGTCAGACAACCTGTACTCCCCCTAGATTATTTGCAAGTTATTTGCCTTGGCATACCTGAGCACACATTGGCAAAGTCACTCGTGGACCGCATGTTCCAGGAAGACATGCATCTCAACGTTGGTCAAGAATTCGCTGCTGGCTTGTGTCTTTCTTAACATGGCATCCCACGAAATCTCAGCCATATGCTACAGAACTTCTCGATGTTGCCGGTCAGATGTACATTCGTGTTCATCATTTTACGTGTTCTGATAAATCAGAGATGCCGAAGTCCTGCTGTTCATTCACTAAGTGCCCGTTCTTTCCATTCATTATGGAAATGCCTCTTAGTTTACTAGAGAATCCAGATATTCGTATGGAAAGACCCCTTCTCCGTCACAAGTTGAAACTCTTGAAACTCTACATCATCGAGATAAGTGGCTCCCTTTGCTAAGAATATCTCCAGGACGCGTTGGTTCAGCAAATTTATAAAGAGACGTGAGCATGAAGCGTTGTGAATCCAGGAAGTGGTGTGATCCTCTTTGAAGCGGCATGTATTTGTCAACGGTGTCAGCAATGACACTGATCTTATCATCCTACTACCCAGACTCGTCAAAGTGCTGAACTAGAAAGTGGGCATCATGCTCACTGAAATTGTGGAAAAGATGGCTGTGTGCTGTGGCAGTTGGTACTTAAAGTTACATGGGTTGTCAGCTGCACTCTGGGACTTCCCCGTTACGTGGCAACAGACCCTACAGGGAGCTTCCTCACCTCTGTCCAGTCACAGTCCCCAGGTATAACGATCAGCTGCCTGCTTGTACAGTGCATCATTCTCCTTCACGTTGGTCATGAGGACGTTTTCACTATAAATGTTATAAACATCCCGTACAAGACTTTCAAGCTCAGTGAGCAGCCATCTCGCACTATTCCCTTGACATAAGATTTTAATTTTAGTGCACAGAACTTGATGGCTAGCCACATATCGTATGCATCATTTTGTGACAGTGATATGGGAGGCAGAGGCACCACGTTCACACTGTACCACAGGAGCTAGGAGGCGCTCTAAATCGACGTAAACGACGAACGGACAGAAGTGTTGGTGAGAGGCATTCTTAAACTTCGAGAACCGTTTATCCTTGATAAGCATTTCCACACCTATTGTTTCCTGGCTCTAACAGTCAATCAGGTGTCTTTCAAGATACATGCTCTTGGTAAACGACTTGAGACATCTACAGCAAAAATATCTTGCACCTTTTTGGTTTTCATTTCAGAGGAACGTAGGTGGGACATGCATTTTATCGAAACGTTGTGTTGCTTATCGTATTCAGAGATTAGCAGCAGGTCTACACTTTTTGGATGTTTCTCGGCTAATATGGACAAGAAGAGGGGACCACCTAATTTACGCTCGACTTCTTTGTCGATGTGCCACACAGCGTGTTAATGTTTGTCTTCTTCTTATGGCTTTCCTACATTCGGCCATAAACGAGAAATTAGAACGTCAGTGGACATCTGGTGTTTGTTGTGTATCTGTATGCCCTGTACTTTTTGGTTAATTTCTATCACTAGTGCGAAGCAACCATGGAAATCAATTTAAATTCCTCTTATCATGATTCTGGGCATTAGGACATGCTTTTTGTTAGCAGTATATACTTTTGAAGAGAGATGTAACTGGACCCCACAATAAGTTGATCAAAATCTTATGAACATAAATCAAGGCAGAGCATACAGCTGAGTGTCTTACAGGACCCCCTTTCCTGCACCTCAGAAAAGTGACTCAGTATGACCACCCTGGTATCGACTCACCCCATGACGTCACGACAGCTCTCACCCTAACTTGGACAATGCTCTTCCCCTCAACAACACGTCGAACTCCTATTAACTCTGCACACAAGAAGGAGAAAGAGACGCAGTTGATAAGTATCTAAGGAAGGAGAAATAAAAATCCGTATTTGTATGATAATAATAATAAATTCTGAGTACTTACAAGTAAAACTGTTGTTGTGTTCATTACTGGAATACACTTCCAGCAACTCATCATCAGTGGGCATGTTTGTCATTAAGGGCATATCCAGCATGGGAACTAGAGGAGGTGTATGACGTCGGCAGGGGAATGTGTCTGAAAGAATACAGACAAACCCAAAACGAAAACACAGGTGCAAAAGAACTAGTAGCTGGTGGTCGTGTCAAAACACCGAAATTCGCATTGAGAACATCTACAAACTAGAGCATCTCAAAAATAACAAACAATTTAATACTGTAGAATAAGCGATATCTGCCTCTGAACAATCGAAGTCGTTCCCCAGAGATCATCATCATCGTCATCATCATTATCAGCTGCTGGGTTCAGATCCCACAGCGAGTAACGCCTCCTCGCACCTAGAAAAGAAGTAGAACCCATAAGAATCACTTACACTACAAGCCATTAAAATTGCTACACCAAGAAGAAATGCAGACGATAAACGGGTATTCATTGGACAAATATATTATTCTAGAACTGACAGTGATTACATTTTCATGGAATTTCGGTGCGTAGATCCTGAGAAATCAGTACCCAGAACAACCACCTGTGGCCGTAATAACGGCCTTGATACGTCTGGGCATTGAGTCAAACAGAGCTTTGATGGCGTGTACAGGTACAGCTGCCCATGCAGCCTCAACACGATACCACAGTTCATCAAGAGCAGTGACTGACGTATTGTGACGAGCCAGTTGCTCGGCCACCATTGACCAGACGTTTTCAATTGGTGAGAGATCTGGAGAATGTGCTGGCCAGGGCAGCAGTCGAACATTTTCTGTATCCAGAAAGGCCTGTATCCAGGACCTGCAACATGCGGTCAGGAATTGTCCTGCTGAAATGTAGGATTTCGCAGGGATCGAATGAAGGTAGAGCCACGGGTCGTAAGACATCTGCAATGTAACGTCCACTGTTCAAAGTGCCGTCATTGCGAACAAGAGATGACCGAGACGTGTAACCAATGGCACCCCATACCAACACGCCGGGTGATACGCCAGTGTGGCGATGACGAATACGCGCTTCCAATGTGCGTTCACCACGATGTCGCCAAACACGAATGCGACCATCATGATGCTGTAAGCAGAACCTGGATTCATCCGAAAAAATGACGTTTTGCCATTCGTGGACCCAGGTTCGTCGTTGACTACACCACAGCAGGCGCTCCTGTCTGTGATGCAGCGTCAAGGGTAACCGCAGCCACGGTGTCCGAGCTGATAGTCCATGCTGCTGCAAACGTCATCGAACTGTTCGTGCAGATGACTGTTGTCTTGCAAACGTCCCCATCTGGACATGGCTGCACGATCCATTACAGCCATATGGATAAGATGCCTGTCATCTCGACTGCTAGTGATACGAGACCGTTGGGATACAGAACGGCGTTCCGTATTACCTTCCTGAACCCACCGATTCCATATTCTGCTAACAGTCATTGGATCTCCACCAACGCGAGCAGCAATGTCGCGATACGATAAACCGCAATCGCGATGGGCTACAATCGGACCTTTATCAAAGTCGGAAACGTGATGGTGCGCATTTCTCCTCCTTACACGAGGCATCATAACAACGTTTCACCAGGCAACGCCAGTCAAGTGCTGTTTGTGTATGAGAAATCGAATGGAAACTTTCCTCATGTCAGCACGTTGTGGGTGTCGCCACCGGCGCGAACATTGTGTGAATGCTCTGAAAAGCTAATCATTTGCATATCACAGCATCTTCTTCCTGTCGGTTACATTTCGCGTCTGTAGCACGTCATCTTCGTGGTGTAGCAATTTTAATGGCCAGTAGTGTATAAACAAAAACACTATAGAAAATATGTATAGTTGCTTTCATCCTCAGCCAAGGTGACCATGATGAATGACGTCACACCGTCGTCGGTAAACAGTGACTACAGTGCGGCGTCATCATTGTTACCCAACGTGCGTGGCCATGACTGCAGTCACCATCGTCGTCACGGATACCGCACGAGCGCTTGACTCCGATATCAGGGCTGGCTGGCAGTCGGAGAGAGAGAAAGACTCGGGTCGCCCTCCGCAGGGCTGTTTACAAAACCCTTCAGCCACGCAGCGTGCGCTGATCAGCAATTCAAGTCGCAGTTCATCACGCTTCTTCTCTCACCACTAACATTACTTACACATAGCGCATTGCGACAGTGCCCAGCGTGTTGGTACACATTTGAACATGCCTCTCTCAACTTGCTACTACTCTCATTACTTACCAAGCGTGGACGCAAGGCAGCACAAACGGGTTTATTTCTCGTAAGAAGAAGAACTTCTACATATTAAACGAGTGGGATTGTGCTGTGACAGAAATGCACGAAATGGAATATGCTGGCTGCAAGTAGCTGCTGATCGGTTACGTTTTGAGTGACACATTGCAGAAACTTGGGAAATCGTCTCGACAGTTCTCCAAAAAGAGTGTAGATGTCGCCTGGTAAATAAACACAGCTGACAAAAGAACTGTAAAAAATGAGCTCGGGAGTATCTAAACAAGAACAAAAATTTTATTAAGAAAGTAATATTTGCACATATCTGCAACACAAGTAAATCCAGTTTTCTCTCCAGCACCGTACACTTGCTTACGATGTCGGACTGACATACAGTTGAATGATTCCAAATTCAGGATGGCAGTGTTCTTGAAAATATCCCACATTCACACCACCACCTCACGACCTTTGACGTGCATGACGCTCTCTCTGTGATCACAGTTTCGGAGTGACGTCAGCATATCCTCACAGGTCATTCCTGTATCGTGGCGGCTACTGCGATAGTGGAATCGAGTCAGTCACGCTACTGTCTTCCAAGACATGTCACACTTCATTGTTCTGAGCAGCTGGGCGGAAGTGACAACTGTGTAGAAACTTGTCGAAACACAGACTGAGTCGATGCGTGTGACAACAGCTACACCTTTAATCATCTTTAAACATGAAGCGGCCGCACTCGTCGTGGAGGCCTCGCCCGTGAGCAACAATGTTGTACCAGGAGGCAGGCAGCTTGGACCCTGGCAAGCAGGTCTTCAGCTGTATCTACAGGTGTTTCGTACACCTACATCTTGACATAACCGCAGAGAATGAAGTCCAGGGTTGTAAGATCCAGCGATCGCAATGGCCATCAGAGAGGACCCCCCGTCTCCAGTCCTACAATGAGTGTGAGTATTCTTCAGGTGCTTGCAAACATTAACATCAAAATGGAATGATCTTGGATAATGCCCTAAAATACCTTCACTGAGAATCTTTGCTGTTGGCCGATATGGGTGGCGTGGGTGTTGTCCTCATTCTAGATCTGCCTGTTTGCCTTTTGAAAACAACATCACGGATGAATGAGGCCTCATCCACAAACAATACAAACTGTATGTAGTTGGAAAGTACAGCGCTGTGAACGATACTGGATTGACACAAGCAGACATAGGGCTCAAAATCCGTTCGTCCCAGTGCTTGCACATTTCACCTTTGATTACTCATTGTGCGCTGTACACAGCAACACACCTCACCATGAACACGACACAAGCTATCTGATGCAATGGACAGCTGACAGCAGGGTCAGTGGTGTGCTTGCGGCACAGGTTAATGCGCCACTGCGATGCTTGAGTGCTACGAGCCTAGTTGTGCACAGTAGGTCCGTTTGGTGGTCAGGTGTGTACACTGTTTATCAGCTGCTACTGTTCGAGTGCACAACGGACACCCGAGATCTTTGCAAGGGTGTGAAGAACTGCAGGCATCATTGCAATACATGCATTCATTCAGACTGACCGTCGTTACTTTGAAGAATTGCTGTGAGCTACATTGTTGTTAGGTGGTGTATGCTGTGTATGTCCTCAACACAATAAATATGCACTTTCGAGTATTGGTTCCCTATCTCAATTTAATCTACTGTGCAACCACTGTCACCTGTTTCAGTGTGACCCAAAAGGTTTGGGGACTCCACGTACAGAGAACAAGAGCAGTTCCGTCGCACTTCCCTCAGACTCTCCCGACGGCACCCATGTCTGTGGTGAGCACTCACCTTCCAGAACAACACACTGGGTGATGCTAGGGTAGATAGAAGAAAGGAAAACAGAATGGGCAAGTGCGAGAGGGACTCACGCACTAAGGGTTCTGTACAAACTCCCCATCCTGGGAATCGAGTTTCCCAATGATTTTTGCCTGTTATCGATACTTTGTAACGTTACTGGCAAGATACTGATCCCAGCTATACCAAGATCGATTCAGAAATTCTATGTTATTTCCTCAGCCCAAACAAACAAGAACAAGCAAGCAGAGGACTTTAGTTTACGTATGTAGGGAGAGAAGATTTAATAACACATTTTTGTTTACGTACTAAATCATGAATACAACATACAATTTATTTTTGGATGCAGTAATGTCCGTATGTTATTCTTTCAACAGGTGATGAATACAATGTATGTCCAAATCGAAAACGACATTTTTATGTGATATAATTACAAGTTAACAAGTTTCAGATTTTTTGCTTTACTTGCACCGGAAAACTTAGTTGTTGCCAAATCTCATGATTCCAAGTCAATGGAGGGCACCCTATAGGTTTCGATGAGTGAGTTTTCGATTATAAAACACGAGACATAAATAGCCATATCTGTTGACTGGAGTCAGTTATAAGCTTACAACTTTTACGCCGCCAAGGGTCCGTATACCTTTGTATGTGACATAATTTGAACATGATACCCAGATCTGATCCAGAGAAAAAGATTCCCAACAGATGGACAGACAAATACACTGATAAAAAATAATACGAAAAGTATTTTCAAGAGTTATAAGGTTACTAATTCCCCCCCATGAACCATGGACCTTGCCGTTGGTGGGGAGGCTTGCGTGCCTCAGCGATACAGATGGCCGTACCGTAGGTGCAACCACAACGGAGGGGTATCTGTTGAGAGGCCAGACAAACGTGTGGTTCCTGAAGAGGGGCAGCAGCCTTTTCAGTAGTTGCAGGGGCAACGGTCTGGATGATTGACTGATCTGGCCTTGGAACATTAACCAAACCGGCCTTGCTGTGCTGGTACTGCGAACGGCTGAAAGCAAGGGGAAACTACAGCCGTAATTTTTCCCGAGGACATGCAGCTCTACTGTATGATTAAATGATGATGGCGTCCTCTTGGGTAAAATATTCCGGAGGTAAAATAGTCCCCCATTCGGATCTCCGGGCGGGGACTACTCAAGAGGACGTTGTTATCAGGAGAAAGAAAACTGGCGTCCTACGGATCGGAGCGTGGAATGTCAAATCACTTAATCGGGCAGGTAGGTTAGAAAATTTGAAAAGGGAAATGGATAGGTTTAAGTTAGATATAGTGGGAATTAGTGAAGTTCGGTGGCAGGAGGAACAAGACTTTTGGTCAGGTGATTACAGGGTTATAAATACAAAATCAAATAGGGGTAATGCAGGAGTAGGTTTAATAATGAATAAAAAAATAGGAGTGCGGGTTAGCTACTACAAACAGCATAGTGAACGCATTATTGTGGCCAAGATAGACACAAAGCCCATGCCTACTACAGTAGTACAAGTTTATATGCCAACTAGCTCTGCAGATGATGAAGAAATTGATGAAATGTATGACAAAAGAAATTATTCAGGTAGTGAAGGGAGACGAAAATTTAATAGTCATGGGTGACTGGAATTCGTCAGTAGGAAAAGGGAGAGAAGGAAACATAGTAGGTGAATATGGATTGGGGGGAAGGAATGAAAGAGGAAGCCGCCTTGTAGAATTTTGCACAGAGCATAACTTAATCATAGCTAACACTTGGTTCAAGAATCATGAAAGGAGGCTGTATACATGGAAGAAGCCAGGAGATACTGACAGCTTTCAGATAGATTATATAATGGTAAGACAGAGATTTAGGAACCAGGTTTTAAATTGTAAGACATTTCCTGGGGCAGATGTGGATTCTGACCACAATCTATTGGTTATGAACTGCAGATTGAAACTGAAGAAACTGCAAAAAGGTTGGAATTTAATGAGATGGGACCTGGATAAACTGACTAAACCAGAGGTTGTAGATAGTTTCAGGGAGAGCATAAAGGGACAATTGACAGGAATGGGGGAAAGAAATACAGTAGAAGAAGAATGGGTAGCTCTGAGGGATGAAGTGGTGAAGGCAGCAGACGATCAAGTAGGTAAAAAGACGAGGGCTAATAGAAATCCTTGGGTAACAGAAGAAATATTGAATTTAATTGATGAAAGGAGAAAATATAAAAATGCAGTAAATGAAGCAGGCAAAAAGGAATACAAACGTCTCAAAAATGAAATCAACAGGAAGTGCAAAATGGCTAAGCAGGGATGGCTAGAGGACAAATGTAAGGATGTAGAGGGTTATCTCACTAGGGGTAAGATAGATACTGTCTACAGGAAAATTAAAGAGACCTTTGGAGAGAAGAGAACCACTTGTATGAATATCAAGAGCTCAGATGGCAACCCAGTTCTAAGCAAAGAAGGGAAGGCAGAAAGGTGGAAGGAGTATATAGAAGGTTTATACAAGGGCGATGTACTTGAGGACCATATTATGGAAATGGAAGAGGATGTAGATGAAGACGAAATGGGAGATAAGATACTGCGTGAAGAGTTTGACAGAGCACTGAAAGACCTGAGTCGAAACAAGGCCCCGGGAGTAGACAACATTCCACTAGAACTACTGATGGCCTCGGGAGAGCCAGTCATGACAAAACTCTACCATCTAGTGAGCACGATGTATGAGACAGGCGAAATACCCTCAGACTTCAAGAAGAATATAATAATTCCAATCCCAAAGAAAGCAGGTGTTGACAGATGTGAAAATTACCGAACTATCAGTTTAATAAGTCACAGCTGCAAAATACTAACGCGAATTCTTTACAGACGAATGGAAAAACTAGTAGAAGCGGACCTCGGGGAAGATCAGTTTGGATTCCGTAGAAATGTTGGAACACGTGAGGCAATACTGACCTTACGACTTATCTTAGAAGAAAGATTAAGAAAAGGCAAACCTACGTTTCTAGCATTTGTAGACTTAGAGACAGCTTTTGACAACGTTAACTGGAATACTCTCTTTCAAATTCTGAAGGTGGCAGGGGTAAAATACAGGGAGCGAAGGGCTACTTACAATTTGTAGAGAAACCAGATGGCAGTTATAAGAGTCGAGGGGCATGAAAGGGAAGCAGTGGTTGGGAAAGGAGTGAGACAGGATTGTAGCCTCTCCCCGATGTTATTCAATCTGTATATTGAGCAAGCAGTAAAGGAAACAAAAGAAAAATTCGGAGTAGGTATTAAAATTCATGGAGAAGAAGTAAAAACTTTGAGGTTCGCCGATGACATTGTAATTCTGTCAGAGACAGCAAAGGACATGGAAGAGCAGTTGAACGGAATGGACAGTGTCTTGAAAGGAGGATATAAGATGAACATCAACAAAAGCAAAACGAGGATAATGGAATGTAGTCAAATTAAATCGGGTGATGCTGAGGGGATTAGATTAGGAAATGAGACACTTAAAGTAGTAAAGGAGTTTTGCTATTTAGGGAGTAAAATAACCGATGATGGTCGAAGTAGAGAGGATATAAAATGTAGACTGGCAATGGCAAGGAAAGCGTTTCTCAAGAAGAGAAATTTGTTAACATCGAGTATAGATTTAGGTGTCAGGAAGTCGTTTCTGAAAGTATTTGTATGGAGTGTAGCCATGTATGGAAGTGAGACATGGACGATAACTAGTTTGGACAAGAAGAGAATAGAAGCTTTCGAAATGTGGTGCTACAGAAGAATGCTGAAGATAAGGTGGATAGATCACGTAACTAATGAGGAGGTATTGAATAGGATTGGGGAGAAGAGAAGTTTGTGGCACAACTTGACTAAAAGAAGGGATCGCTTGGTAGGACATGTTTTGAGGCATCAAGGGATCACAAATTTAGCATTGGAGGGCAGCGTGGAGGGTAAAAATCGTAGAGGGAGACCAAGAGATCAATACACTAAGCAGATTCAGAAGGATGTAGGTTGCAGTAGGTACTGGGAGATAAAGAAGCTTGCACAGGATAGAGTAGCATGGAGAGCTGCATCAAACCAGTCTCAGGACTGAAGACCACAACAACAACAAGGTTACTAATTATGGATTTTAAGATTTTTTCCTTTATTTGCACTGTGAAATCTGGCTTCTTCCAAAATGTCATGATTCTATATCAACAGGGATGGCCTTACAGATTTTTGTGAGTGATTTTTCAAGTATGAAAATGTGTAATTAAATGGCCATATCTTTACTGCATTGACTTAGAAGCCTACAATTTGTACAACGCCAAAGGAGCATAGACCTTAATATGTGACATAAATGTGAACTTCGTACCCGAAAATGGTCCAGAAAAAATTATCTTAACACTCGGACAGTCAATACATTCCTTCAAATCTGCAATATTCGAGACGTGTTCAGATACAGACGACATTGTGTTAGATGACGAGCAACAAACGGAAATTTTCGGCAAAAGCGATCAGCCAGGCAACAGACAAACGCTACAAAATTTTGAGTCAAACTGACATTTCGTGTGTGCACAATTAACTGAGATAATGTTTCAGATATGGAGCGGCTGATGTCTATTGTTGCGTTTGTAGAAGGTCATAACGTGTATTCAGGTTTCTCACAGCGTTGGTAACGAGTAGGATTTTGACGGATTTGTCAACAGTCTGGCCATTCTATTTTCGAAAATCGTTCAAAAGTTTGAATAGAATCTCCTCAGAGTTCCTGCCACGACATGTGGCTTTACACGTAGGAACTCGACGCTGCTGGCTGGTCCAGTACATTTCAGTTGGATACATCGTCACGGGAGTATACATTCATACATTCAGACGTCTGTAATGTCAACTACCAAGAAATATCTGCACCTCTCTTATCGGATGTCACAGTTTGAGAAATGTATTTATTTAATAAAACCCCACTAGGCATCTGCTTTGCGTTAATGTTTTTATGCCTGTACAAAACTGAATGTACTACACTCATGCGCTGGCAGTAATTCCAGTGTCATGTAATAGTGCTACATGTAACTGTATACTAAGACAGGCTGCTGCTTGTGGATGTTATGAAAGTAATTTGAACTATTTTCTGTGGGTCTCAGGGTAACCACGCAAGTGATCAGCAACTCCACGGTTGGATTAAGGACGTGGAACGTGTGAAAAACATGCTGCGCACGAAATTAACCGGATGTGTACAGGACATGCAATCAGCCAGCAAACAGGTGGAGCACTACGAGGTGGAAGAAGACAAGGACGGGCCAGGGCACTTGATACTCAGGTATAAACCAGTGTACACTCAAATGTCTGTCGTACCCACTATGGTTTATTGGAGTTTATCTCACTTTGATCCATGGAAGTATTCATTAAAGTTATAGAAAACACAGGGATCATTTAATTCAGAATGGAGTAAAGAACTAGCATTAATAGACAGTACTGAAGGACATGGTTACAGAAACTCGTGATTTACAAAGGTTTTTGACTCCGTTTAGCCTTCGATTTTTTTATTCGCATTGTGTCTTAAAATGTGCAACGTATTACGTAACAGACAAGCAGAGAAAACTGACACAAAAAACGATGTTACTGCATTTACTAGAGAAAGTATTGATGGTTACAGACACTTCCGAAGTTTTCATAATTTGTGGAAACAATGATGTGGAACCTGACACAAAAAGCGAGCGTGTCTTATTCGGGACAAAAAAAAAAAAAACACTTCGGGAGAAATTACGGTAATACCGTGTAGTTGCGACTCTAGTCCAGATACTGGCATCCAGTCGGTGAGGAAGTCATGTTCATCTCAATAGATGGAGGAAAAATCTAAGCAGCGATGAGGGAAGATGGGAAGACGTCAGCAGAGGCAGGAAGCGGATAGCCATCGTTCTTATATTTTGTCCTGTGGTTGGTGTGTTTAAATCAGTCCGTAGCATAGAGCGTAAATACTGGAGGTTGCGAGCGGGAGGAAAGCGGAATAGTCTCTCGAGTGGTTGACATATGGAACCGTGGAATGGAGTAGTGTAGGAGATATGTTGGCACTACGGAGGGTGACCAGGTGGCTTCCTGTGTGGGAATGGGCAAGCTCCCAGCAGGCACCCCACGTCTTGTGGCGGTGTTGTTGGATTCTTTTAGGTGGCTTATTGTGGGATAGCTATGGAGGTGGAGAACATGGATTAGGATGGACAATTAGACTAAGTCGTGATTACTAACAATAGGATGAAAGACTTCTGCAGTTATATCTGAAGAGGTCGGTAGGGGAGTCGCTTTGGGATGAGTGTGTCTGGGAAATGGACTAGGTCTTCTGAAACGAAGGTGATCAACCGACATCCACAGTTGAGTTCATCATGAGAATTGATGTGGGTAAATAGCTGTGGAGAGGCAGTGGTCAGTGTGAGGAACGAAATTATGTGCTATAGGATGATGACAGAGACAAGCAGTAGGACAGATCACGGCCAGGGTGGTAAAATACACACTCAGGATAAAGTATTATGCAGGATGATTGAACATGATTTGTAGCCAAGTGGAGCTGTTTTTGAGGAACGGTATTGTTACTCCACGATGTTTATCGTGTGGGGATTTTTGGTTTGCTACTCCACATCTGTCATCAGAACTGTGAGTGGGTTACTGGTTCACTGTGTACGGACACATGCAGATAGTGTGACGGGATAAAACTATCGATATTTTGTCAGGCAGTGGGAATGAACAGTGGTTGGGAAGGTGAACTGAAAATCGGAGATGGGTAGATTTCAAGACAGGGGTGCACTACACAAAGGAAGCAGCTAATCGGATAGCAGAGTACTTGTGGAGTGTACATGGGGGGTTTCAGGCTAGCCAGTAGTTTGAGGTACTCTTATGAACACTCGCCAGTTGGTACACATTTAGGGAAATCAGATAGCTTTCAGAGTAAAGTCAGTTCGACTCTGAAACTTTCATCAGTCAACTCTCGAAGTATTTGTAACATAGTTCCCAAATTTACTCTCCTCCATGAACGTTCTCAGCCTCAAATTATTCTTGAATTGAGAGCTGGCTAAGACCCAAAGTAAAAGAACTCTGAGATATTTAGCGAGTCTTGGAATGTTTATCGGAAAGACATATTCGACGCCGTAGGAGGGGAAGTGTTGATTGCAGTTGACAAAAAATATTCTCTTTACTGAGGTTGAATTTGAGTGCTATAGTGAAGTTACGTGGTCGCACGTAACAGGACTAGGTGAAACCATATCAGTTGTTGGATGTTTTTACCACCCACCCGACTCCGCTGAGACAGATGTGGAGCCATTCAAAGAAGGTAAATAGTCAGCATTGCATAAATATCCAGATCACGCGACACTAGCTGGCGGTGACCTTAACCTACCGAGTATAGACTGGGACGTCTATGGATTCACTGTAGTTCGTGCAGACAGACAGTCTTGTGAAGGACTTTCGAACACGTTTTCCGAAAACTGTGTTGAGCAGCTAGTTCGGCAGCCAGCACAAACAGGCAGGACCTTATCGATGGCGTCAGCATAGAGATGGGGATTAGTGATCATGATGTTATCATAGCGACTATGGTTACGAAAGTCAGTAAATCAGTCGAGAACGCTAGGAGAGTTGATATGCAGTTGTCAGCGTCTCATTTAGACAATAAAATACAATCATTTAATTCCAGAATTATGGCCATATATGAATTATGGCTAAAGTTTAAAGAGACTGTAAATCGTGATCCGGAAATGTATGCGCCTACTAAGTGGATGAAGCGCAGAAAAGACTCATCGTGCTTTAATAACAAGATTCGGAAAATGCTGAGGATCGAAAGGCTGTTACATCCTCGGTTCAGAAGAGAACGCGCAAATGAGGACAGAAAGATTTGTAGATATTCGTGCGTCTGTGGAAAGATCTGTGCGCGAAGCATACAACTGCTACCACCGGAGAACCGGAAAAAGTTTTGCTCCTCTGCAAAATCGTTAAGCGGATGTAACGCTTCTATTCAGTCACACGTTGACCAGTCTGCTTTTGGCGGTAGAATATTCCAAAAGGAAGGCCGAAGTTAAAAATTCCTCGTTTAAGAAATCGTTCACGCAGGAGAATGGTACAAACGTGCCGTCGTTTGACCGTCGCACAGAGTCCCGTATGGAAATCATAGTAATGAGTACCGCTGGCGTAGAGAAACAGCTGAAACAGCTGAAAATAAATAAGTGGCAATGCCTAGGTGGAATGCCAGTTTGGTTTTACAAAGAGTAGTGTGCGGCACTGGCCCCTTACTTAGCTTGCATTTACCGCGAATCTTGCGATCAGCGCTAAGAACCAAGCGAGTGGAAAAAAGTGCAAGTGACTCTAGTGTATAAGAAAGGTAAAAGAACGGACCCACAAAATTACAGACCAATATCCCTAACACCTGTTTCCTGCAGAATCCTTAAACATATTCTCAGTTCGAACATAATCAACTTTCTTCAGACTAAGGAGCTTATGTGCACAGATCAACACGGTTTTGGTAAGCATTGCTTCTGTGAAACTCACCTTTTCCTTTTCTCGCGTGAGAGCTATGGATGAAGGGCAACAGGCAGATTCCATATTTCTAGATTTCTCGAAAGCATTTGACACGGTGTCCCATTGCGGGGTGCTAACGGACGAACGAGCACATGGAATAAGTTGAGTGACTGCAGGTTGACACAAGATGACAAAATTTCTAGTTGGTGTGATGAATGGCAGGTGGCTCTTGCTGTAGAAGAAAGCGGATAAGTAGCAAAAACGAACCCGTAATATCCGGATACGGCATTCCAAGTGTTCTGCTTACCACAGTCACTTCGTTTAAATATCTGGCCGTAATGGTGCGAAGCGAGATGAAATGGAATAAACATTTGAGGATTCTGGTAGGGAAGGCCAACGGTCGGCTTCGGTTTATTGGGAGAGTTTTGTGAAAGTGTGGTTCCTGTGTGAGGGAGACCCCGTATAGGACGCCAGAGCGACTTCTTGTTCAGCATTGCTCGAGTGTTTGGGATCTGTACCAGGTCGGATTGAAAGAAGGCATCGAAACAATTCAGGCGGAACAGGTACATTTCTTACCGGAGGTTCGATCAGCATGGAAGTGTTACGTATATGCTTCTGGAGCTCAGCAGGGACGAAGACACTCATTTCGAGGAAAACAACTGAGAAAGTGTAGAGAACCTGGCTGCAGAGCGATCCTAATGACGCCAGCATATATTTCTGGTAGGGACCACGAAGACAAGATACGAGGAATAACGGCTCCTAAGGAGGCATATAGACAGGTGTCTGTCCCTCGCTCTGTCAGCGGGCGGATCAGGAAAGGAAACTACTAGTTGTGGAACAGGGTACCCTCCGCCACGCACCGCACGGTGGCTTGTGGATTATGTATGTAGATGTAGATACAAAAGACGAGAGGAACTATTGGTTTCATGTCCGTAAATTTAGTGAAATCATTTTTGGCTTGGTTTCATTTGGAATCGTGAGGTTTTATCTATTATATTTCATTTGTTTAGTCTTATGACTGCATGCATGAGGGTTGTGGTGTAATAGGTGGCCCCAGTTGGGTGTAGATAAGGACATTGACAGGAGAGTATGGCGGTGGTGACGAAGCTACAGCGGTGGTGGATGTGGTTGGAACTAGAGGTGTACAAATTCCCCTTGCAGCCTGCTTGTCCCTAGCTCCTCTGCAACCATTCATGCAGGTCAGCCTGCCGCGACGTAAACACAAGAGTGCGCGTGTACTGAGGCATAGTGGGCAATGCGGCCGATACGGGCTCCCGCAAGCCCGGGCTACCTGGGTTCCTGCAGGCCTGCCAAGCTTCACGGGACCCGCTCAGCTTGCTGCGCCTGACAACAGGTTGCGCTGTCAAGCTACCGTGACTAGAGTAGCCAGGTAGTTAGCCTGCAGTTCGTTTATCGCAACGGTGGAGGCAGCACAATGAATAGGTCGAACTTTAGTGAGAGTGAAAAAAAAATTGACAACTGGCGAATACATGCTGGTAACGAAACAGAGCACAAGTGCCGCATGGGAAACGTTTTCGTGTGTTTATGAGGCCGCTTCAAATAAATCGGTAGGTGTATCTCAATGCAAACTATGTAAAAAGCTCTTAAGTACTTATTCGGGAACCTCGAGTATGTTACGACATGTGTTCAAATTTCACAAGCAGTTCCCTCACTCCGTAAATATCGTGAAAGAGGACAAAGATTTAGTGGCCGAAAAGTGCGTCGAAATGTGTGCTAAGGACCTGAGACCATTTAGCAGTATAGAGGGAGAAGTATTTCTTAATTTAGGGCAGACACTGATCGACATAGGTAAAAAAAATGGCTCAGTTGATATTAAAAATGTTAGGCCTTCCCGAGTGACAGTAGCTAGAAAAGTTCGAACCTTAGCTGATAAAATGCGCAGCAAAATGCTCCCAGATATAGTGGATGCGATTCGTTCTGGTATATGTGCCAGTACAATTGATCTATGGACAGACAATTACAAAGGGGTGCATTACATGTCCGTGACAATGCATTACATAAATTCAGGCTGGCGTTTGAATAAATATGTACTGATGTGCTCTGCGTTTCCCGACTGCCCAAAAACTGGCTCGAATATTCGAAACGAATTGGAAGATGGCTTAGAAACTATGGGTGTTTCTCGGGAAGACATTGCCAAAATTACGTTTGTCACAGACCAGGGCAGTAACATTGTCAAAACTCTCGAAATATATCAGCGTCTTCCATGCATGGCTCATAGTATAAACAGTCTGTTCTGAGCGAACAGTTTTTGAAAGAAAATGTTCCAAATATATTAGGCATTCTTAATACAGTGCGGGCTACGGTTTCGTACTTCAAGAGAAGAGGTTCAAATGGCTCTGAGCACTATGGGACTCAACTTCTAAGATCATCAGTCCAAGAGAAGAGGGCTCTGTGAGAGACTGAACTCATCTTTAAAGCAGTGGGTTTCAACTCGTTGGAATAGTTATTTTGACATGCTTGTATCAGTCCATTCTCAGATTGATCCAGTGTTTTACATAATGAAGGTGCCTCTGATAAGATGCTTGGTTATGACCACCATCTACCTGGCCAGCTTATAGAATTTCTTAAGCCGTTTACAGAAGCCACAGTTGATCTAGAGGGTGACAAGGAGCGAATCCTACATTTAGTTCTACCGTGGTTTTATGCCTTAAAAACTCACTGTACCGTACGGGATAACGATGAAGAGGTTTGTAATTTTATTCCATCTGAATATTGTAGAACCACTTGTGAAATATGTATGTTGAGAAAATGTATTTTCAGGACATGAAACCTTTGAAACAAGCCGCCGATGCCTTCCTAGGACAGAAAATGTGCGTTAGTATGTTGCATAAAATTGCAACGTTTATGGTGGCTAACTACCGCACATTAAGAAAGTTAACCGAGGATCAAAAAATTGAAGTTTACCAAGCAGCACGACAGATGTGTGCTGAAGGTAAGCTCCTAAGATAATGCATATATTCTTCATCTACATGCACATGGTTACTCTGCAAGTCACACGCAAGTGCTTGGTTGAGGGTTCATCGAACCACTTTCAACTTATTTGCCTCCTATTCTCGAATTTCGCGCGGGATAGAACACCTACATCTCTCTGTCTGAGTGCTGCTTTTTTGTATTTTATTCTGATGATCATTTCTTCCAATGTACATGGGACTCAACATATATCTTCGAATTCGGAGGTGTAAGTTGGTGATCGAAATTTCATATATAGATCGCGCCACGTCAGAAAACGCCATTGTTGTAATGATTCCCATCCCAACTCTTGTGTAATTTCCGCGACACTCTTTCCCCTGTTTCACGATAATACCAAACCAGCTGCCCTTATTTAGACTCTTTCGACCTCTTCCGTCAATCGTAAGGCTCTCCATCTGTGTAGCAATGCTCCAAAAGAGTGTTTTGTCATTAAAACGCCTACAGCATTTTCTGTGTGTGCATTCCTATTTAAGTAGGTCGTAATTGTAATCAGAGGTATTAAGTAGAATCTACAGCCTTTAGATTTTACTGGTTGATCTTGTAAACGAAATTTAACGGACTTAGTTTAGTACACACAGGGATAACCTCGCTCTTGTCATTATTTATTGCCAACTGCTAATTTTCACACCAAAAATATATACCTTATTTAAATCGTCCTGCAGTTTTGATCTTCTGGTGACTTTACTGGACGATAAATGATAGCATCATCTAAAAACTATTATAATTTCAACTATGTGTAGTACGATCTTCACATTATTCTGCAAATATTAATTGGAACCTGTACAGTTTCAGTACAAGTGCCCAATCACAGCACCCAAGAAACAAATCCAGGGTCGTACAAAATGGCGAAATTTGAGGACTGGGCAGAAGAGCCTCCTCTCCTACATGATGAAGTGAGCAGATACTTGCAAGAACACTGTGTGAACGAGGGAGTGGAAGAATAACTCCCAACGACTTCCTCGACTTGCGTGTGTGGCAAGAAGAAAATTAAATATACCAGCCACTAGTGCCTCTAGTGAGAGAATTTTTAGTTGCGCTGGAAACCTAATTAGCGAAAAACGATCACGTCTTAATCAATCATAATCATAATCATGATCATAATCAATTCAAACACTAATCAGCAGACACATTAAGAATACAGTAGAACATTAAACAGGAAACTATGAGTTTGAGCGCAAATTTACTAATTAAGAGTGCAGATTTCTTTCTTGTGCTTTCTGGGCGTCAATTTCTGAGATAGAAATTTTGTAATGCATACAGTTCATTTTTATTTTAGACTAAACTTTTTGATTTAAATCCTCCCAAGTGACATTAATTATTGTTTGTAAACCATTTTCTGTTACTTGTGTTTGCAAAAGTAGCCAAATATTTTTAGTAGTATCTGTTTTGGCCTAAATAATACTTTCAGGGGAACTGAAGGAAAATTTGTAAATATTTTGTGTTGAAAAGTGTTCTGCAAAATAAAATATTCATTTGTGGATTAAGGCAATACACATTATGAGTTTAAATTACAATTTATTTTGTTGAGTTCCACACACACATTGCAAAATGTAATTTTATTCTGGTATTTCTATATTAAGGGGAATCCCACATGCAGAGTCAAGATGCTGAAGACCTAGACACTACAAATGCTCCTAAAATGAAGAGCGTCTTTTTCCATGAATGTATTGTAGTAGAAATATAATGGAAACTCTGAGCCACTCTCCACAGCGTCTGCATCTGCACCATGAGGATTCAGACTCGTCGTTTAGGTCTGTGTTATGAGGGTCTACAGTCACCGTTTAGGTTTGAACCATGCAAGTAAACACTCGTCGTCTTAGTCTGCATCATGATGGCCCGAAATCTGGTCCCTCATGACGCAGACCTAGACTACAAGTGTGGACTCTCATGACGCAAACGTAGGCGCCGCGAAAAATGGCTCAGGGTCGCCCTTGTATTCCCAGTACTATAGTTTTTAGACGAACTGGATACGAAACACGTCCTTCGATTTTGTTAAAATGCATTTTGGCAATTTAGAATGATTTTGCCAACTTCGAATGAATTCACAGAACCAGCAAAATACATCCTGGAAACGTAGTTAAATATTTATATAATTGGTGTCATACTTGGCTGAAACATACTAAAGTTAAAGAATCTAGACTTCCAAAATCTTAATTTGGTTCTCATTGCAGTACAGTGGTTAATAGGGGCGTAGACAATTTATTCTTCTGGGGAGGTGACCAATCTTCTTTTTGGGGGGTGGAGGTTCACTTCTTTAGTACAAATATCCATCCGTTTCGGTGTTAAAAAGTGCAGCACAGACTGCATTGTGTTGCCTGGGCATTTATTTATTCCATACTCTCGTAGTCCATCTTCCCTCCCCTATTTTCTCTCTATCCATTTAGTCCTCTCCCACTATCTCTCTGATCACCTCCCCCCCCCCCCCCATCCCTTGGCCAGCCGGAGTGGCCAAGCAGTTCTAAGCGCTACAGTCTGGAACCGCGCGACCGATACGGTTGCAGGTTCGAATCCTGCCTCGGGCATGGATGTGTGTGATGTCCTTACGTTAGTTAGGTTTAAATAGTTCTAAGTTCTAGGGGACTGATGACCTCAGAAGTTAAGTCCCATATTGCTCAGGGCCACCATTTGAACCATTTTTGAACCCATCCCTTGGCCCATCTCCCCCCACCCTCTATCCTTCTCCTCGTCCTCTCTCTGTTGGATTCCGCCACCTCAGTTCATCTCCTCTTCACCTATCTATGAAAACTCATATATATCTGTCAACTTTTGTGGTGATCAGTGAATCAGTGTCAAAGTTTATTGTTAGGTAGCATTTACTGTAATACTTTTTGATACGCAGCATTGATAGTTTTGTTTTCTGGTGCGTAAACAAATGACGTTGAAGGTGTCCCGACAGGGGAATATGCGACATACAAATGGCCATGTGAAAAACATGATTTTCAAGATTGATACCACAAACATATTACAACTGCCCTTGCGATTTATCTATCGACATGGCAAATGTAAGCTGCACTGGAAATTATAACCGTTTAAAGTCGAATGGCATGTCGGTCGGAATCTTAGTGATACTGGAATCAAACTGTCTTCACCTTTGTACTTTCGTTTTAAAATTGTGGCTTCAATTATGTTGTTCTTTAATTTCTTCCCCGCAAGCCGGGTGCCATTACAAAGACGTGGCTGGTTTACCTTTCGCAACATAATGATTGCCGATCCGACTTAATTACAGGTTGGGAGACGGTAATCCGGGGAAATCCAGCGAATTTAAAAATTCCGTAGGATAGTTGACTACATCATCTTGGTTAGTAACGGAATAAACCGACTTGTATGTCAGCAATTCGCCAGGTGTCATATTTTGAATCTGAAAATTCATTTCGTTAACATCAAGGTTTTTTGCAGCCAATATAACACATTCACTCAACCAAAAATGGTTTGCAACTGTTAAACGACATTTGCTGTGCGCGAATTGTCAAACACGATGACTGTAAATGTGTCAGACAGCTCTCAATCAAATTTCAAAGAGATCATACACATCTCGTTTAAAAGAAATGTATGTATATACACATACACACACACACACACACACACACACACACACACACATATATATATATATATATATATATATATATATATATATATATATATATATATTCAAAAACCTTCTCCATGCAAAACATGCGTACATAGTGAACTTTCATGGTAACCGGCAAACGATGTCAAAATCTTTTGTAAGGTACTCTATTCAATGTACTGTCCGAAATATTATGTAGACAGTGATGTTCCTCTTGATGGTCAAGTGTGCAAAATTTCTTCAAGATCGGAATAAAATTGTAGGTTGGTGTAGAAGTGTGTAAGTAAAGTACCCTCCCCTATGCACCATTCAGAATTTTAAGCAGACAGCGCCCTTCATCCTGCTTAGAATATCAAGTGTGCCAAATTTCATCAAGATCGGAATAAATACGTACAATTTGTCGAATTCCGTTATGTAAAGGAACCTCTGCCATGCACCATACGAAATTTTATGTAGACTGTGACCTTCCTCTTGGTTTCAAGGTATAGTGTGCAAAATTTCATCAAGATTGTATGCAATACAAACACACGGACACAATGAAAACGCACTTTTAGTTTTTGTCCAATTTTCTAATTTTTCGGGCGATTTTCGAAAAATTTTATTTCATAAAAACCTTGTCCTGAGAATTACGAACACAGTAAAAAAAATTTAGCCGAATTGGTCCAGCCGTTCTCGAGTTTTACGCTTATCAACACATTTGGCAATTAATTTTTATTTATATAGATAAGAAGCCCGAAATATACGCGTATAGGAAGAATATACAAATAAAACCCAATATTTTTTTACCTGAAATTATATATATATAATGTTGGGGTTTGTCTTTTGGTGCTCAGGTAAAATAAAAACTTTTGATTAACGTTCATAATACGACAATGACGCGCGCCGACTAAACGGCTGCGTAGCGCAGCTCAGCAGTAATATGGGCAGGCAAGCAAGTTTCCCGCAGCCCGCCCGGGTTGGGTTCTGCTTGGCTTGGCTGGGAGTGAAGCAGCCTGCCCGTTCTCTTGACAACGCGCGGCGGCCTGCCCGCCTGGCCACCGGGCAAGCATGGGCGGGTTAAAAGCGGAACATGTACACCTCTAGTTGGAACTTCCTGCACCGGCAGTGGTGGGGGCGATGGGGCGGGCCGCGGTTTGGGGCTGGCGACGGTGTTGGCGGCAGAGCCAGCGACGCTGCTGGAGAGGGAGTCGACGGTGGCGCAGGTGGCGGCGACGGTGGTGGAGCATTTGACGGAGGCAGTGGCGAAGGAGCTGCCAGACTACGGCTCTCTGTGAGTGGTGAAGCAATGAAGACGACGGCGAAGGGTGGGAGATGATCGGCGAAGAACCACTGGCAGAGTCCATGTGAGAGCTGAGGTGCTGGCGAAGTATAGTGGGGCGAGTCAGTAAAACGGAGGATATACTTCGTACTGGAAATTTTGGGAGGACATTTTGAGGTTCACATGAGTAAAGCGAGTCAGAGAATATACTCCACCCGAGAACGTGCTCAACGTGAGTGAAAAGGTGAGGGATGTTGCTTAAGGCAAAGAATGTTCTCCGATCACGTATGAATAAAACTAGAGGAGCTACTCACAATCGGAAAACACTGAAACGAGCTCTTTAGCATTCTTCGAGCTGAGTAAGTTCTGTTCAGGTAAAGTTTTACATACTTTTTAACAGTAATGGCAGAATTCATGCTGTTTCGAAGGCAATGAAAGATATATGTATCCCAACAAAATGCTGAACAGAGACACTGTAGAAGTTTATATGGGTTTCACAATAAGAACATTACTTGCCTGGTGAACTTCCCTCCAGAAAATCACCAAAGAAGAGGGGACGACCTTTCAAAAGAAGTTAAAAGTAAGACATTCTTGCTGCTTTTTAGTAGACCTAAGTTTTCAGAGTAACGTACGAGAAAACTTCTGTGTAGGCCTACACCAAACAACGGTGTCACTGACACTTCCAGATGTTCACCATGGTAACCAAAATTATCTCGTGTTAGAGAACTCTGACACAGTTCCGGCTTGGAGTAGATAAAAAGTCGTGTAATCTTAAGATTTCGTTCGCATAATGTTCGCCTAACTTCCGTAACTGAAAAGTTTTCCGCATTTTGTAAATTCGGTAACATCTCAAGAAAATGCATTTTCGTAAGCTGTACATAGTTGTCTTAATAATTTGTTGCCGCACATAAAATAAACAAAATGAAACGTAGTGCAACTCTGCCTGAACACACTGGTGCCGGTTCCAGACATGTCGCCCGTTTGAGCGAGCTGAATGACACGTGACACTGCGCGTGCTTTCTGTGCCGGACTAGGCAGATCACACACACCGAGAACTCAGCAGGGAGCAGAGGTAGTGTGAAAAAGGAACCCTCTCGTCTAAGATTATGGCTTCGAATGTTTTGCTCGTAAGAGCTTTCTCAGAGAATGTCCTTTTGCTCCGAGAATTTTCTCTAGAGAACGTCGTCTGGTTTATTCATACGACCCAGCGTGTTCATCTTCTGTTGGATGTCAGTACAAAGTCGAAAACCGGAGATGCAAGAGGGGAGGGGGTCACAGAGCTCCAGCGGCAGTGGTGCAGCTTAGGTACCGCCCTCCTAGTTCAGGCAGCACGCCATTTCGTGTCTCTTCTGTAGTTCACGTATCGCCATTTACAGTCGGTCATTTCTAAATTCCTCCAATCCACTTCATTACTGGACTCGCATGATACCTTCAGTAATGGCTCCAGCACTACAGACCAAAGCCGCCTATATGACACTGACCCTGCCTCTGTACCCTAACTGATGACGATTGCCTTCCGTGGCAGCGGTCTGCCCCGCTTGTCGACACTCTAGCTCCATGTGGCGAATATTTATTGCGTCCTCTGTTGATTTGCCACTTTGTGTTGCAACGCACTTGCTCCTAAACTGAATATGGCAGTCAGTGTTGTATCATTATAGCTGTGTAGTACATTCGCAACTGTCCAGAAGTTTCGAGATTTTCTTTAGAGCTTGTTTCAGTGGATATTGTTTGTTCACTTCCTTGCTGCATTTAAATCCGTTCTTTCGTTGCCTTATGGAATGAACGGCTCCATTATGTTAAAAACAGCTCTTTCCCGAAATTCTTCCCCAACCAAATCTCCGTATAATGTTTATTCAGATCATTGTCAGTGTGCACGTACATCCTGCATCTGGGGCGTAGAAATGATGACTTTAATCACGGCACGGGTTCTGAGTCCCAGCTTGTCAGTGGAGTAGGTGTGGTACTGTACCTCCAAGCAGAACAGCGTGCTGCTGTACGTCACGTGGAAATGATTTGCGAGCCTTAGCACCATGGCACCACATGTCTTATGGGAGGGGCTGCTTTCCGGTCAAACTGGGGAGCCAGACATCACACGGAACTCATTATGATGCAGCTTCATGCTTTAATTGGCAACGACGTTGTCAAGTAACAGTGATAACCAAGGACCATACTACAAGGAGTAGAGGGAGTACGGATTGTTCTGCATTGTATCTGGCAGTATGGAAACTTTCCATCGTTGATGGGCTATAGGGAATGCAGTCGTAGATTAATCAGGAAAAAATTGTCTCATACCCGATTCTGAGGGCTCCATTCTCATCATAATATGTACCTGACACATATGCATCGAATCGATGTACCGAACACTGACCTTAGGACAGAGTTTTACGGCCAACAATTTCTATATGATAATTTTCACTGCCAAACTAGAGACCCGCACCAACCAATCACGAAGCGAGACGGAGCGAATGCTTCAGAGCCAAGTAAAGAAACATTTTTATGCAATAGTGAAGCGTCATTTTGTCAAGTTTTACGTCAGCAGACATGTACTTCTGCACGTCAAGCATAGCAGTGTGAGATGGTGGGATGCACACTGCCGGATGTAAGCAGAAACATTATAAAAATGCCACAGTAAAACGAAAGACCTATTGTGAAATAAAAACACATGTTTGGTATTTGCAAAGACGGATTTGAAATAGTTTAAGTCATCGCATCGCGCTGTCCTTAGCCGTTGGATTAGCTGAATGGGACTGAATAAGTGGACCTGCTTGACGGTACACTCACGATTGTCCATAGAGCTCTTCTTCCTGTGGGAGTTCTGCTTTCAGCTGTCATACAGTCTTTACGGAAAATTATCGCAGATGTCACATCACCTAAAGCAGATAGGAAACTCCCTGGCAGGTCAGAGCCGTGTGTCGGATCCCCGACGTTTCAAGTGACTGCACTCTCCACTCCAGAGTGAGGATTCCCCCAGGAAGCAACTCCCGAGGCCTCTGGTCACTGCAGTGCCCATCCTTCCGGGAGCGCTGGTCCCGCCAGCCGTGCAGGGGAGCTTCTGTGACGGCTGGAAGGCAGCGGCTGAGCTACTGGCGGAAGTAAGGCTGTGACGGCGGCTCTCGGTTCCTGCCTGGCTAGCTCGATGTCTATCTTTTTAAGGGCGTCATATTCGCCATTGACTATAAAAATTATTTGTTTTACTATTGCAGTTTCGGTCTTTTGAGCCATTTTCAAGTGGTAATGTGTGCGTCAGCTCATGACAGACATGTCTACATGTCAGTGTGTAAAATCATCTATAACAAATTTGAACAAGTCATTCATATCCTTAACATAAATATCACATGTTCACTCTCTTGCAATGAATACGAAATTCTTCTTTAAAGAAAAGAGGTATTCTGCGGCAAGCGCTGCAATTCTGCTGTTTGATGTGTCTGAAACCAGTTAAAACGATATAGCAGCACAGAACGGAGTGGATGATCTGCAAGAAATAGTTACAATCGGTATCTCACTCAAGTGCTCTGAAATCTAAAGATGAAATCTCGATGTGCTAAAATGCTAAAAAGACCAATGGGTTTGCGTTTGTTTGCTGTGTTTCCATGCATCCTTTAAAGAATGAAAAAGTTTCAGGTTTGTGTCCTAGTCTCGCACACAGTACTCATCTACCAGGAAGTATCTTATGCACTGCTGAGTGGAAATCCGTTCTGGATACTTTTAGCCGCACGGGATTAGCCGAGCGGTGTGAGGCGCTGCAGTCAGGCTGTGCGGCTGGTCCCGGCGGAGGTTGGAGCCCTCCCTCGGGCATGGGTGTGTGTGTGTGTGTGTGTCCTTAGGATAATGTAGGTTAAGTAGTGTGCAAGCTTAGGGACTGATGGCCTTAGCAGTTAAGTCCCATAAAATTTCAGACACATTTTTGGATACTTGTACGTTGTTGCATAAACTATACATGCTAGGTTTTAACTTTTAACCTCGCACCCTGTGTGCTACAGGCGGCCGCTGTTGAGTGAACGCCTGCTGCGCTATCAGCCGTGGAGCCCCTCCTTTGACGACGACTTCAGTGCGCTGTGCAAGGAGCGGCAGCCAGAGGCGTCGCAAATGCTCAGTCTCGCTGATGAACTGTACGCCTTCCATCGTGTCTACTGGTACACTACAGCTGACTACATCGATTCATTCTACGAATATTACTTCAAGATTGTAGGTAAGTTTAATACTGGGACCCGGCCACTTCATGGTTATGCGCTGACAACTGTTCAGTTGTTCGAGGAATGAAATTCAAATATCCTTCTGAATATGTAGTTTTAGATCTTGCGTGATTTTGCATACCACGCAAGATAATCTCTGGTGCTCTTTCCAAAGTCAGTGTTTAGATTCCTCGGCAACTCTCCGTCTGGATCTATGACAAGTTTATGTGACACAAAGGTTAAAGGTGCACCCCCACCTGCTCGTGGCCCGTGAAGGTTCCGACGCCAGCGATGTACAGAGGCTGTGTCATGTTTTGGAGACGTTACTCAAGTGCCAGCTGGCTGCTAATGATTGTGCAACACACTCGAAACAAGTGGTGTGTGTCACAAATAATGTTTGCAGCCTCAGCCTAACAGGCGACCACCTCACCTGGGGTGTCTGCCAGTGTCTGGTACACTGAACACCTCGTCTCCCTCCCTTAGGAGGCCCGCAGCACCTCTGAAACAGTGCCCATCCCACAGCACTTTGAACAACGTCTCTGAACGCCAGTGCAGATAACACCTTCATACGTGTGCGACACGTGCCTCATATAAAAAAGTGTTCCTTTTTATCTTCTATAAACACTCTAAACTTCTGTACACGTAGTTTTTTTTTCAGACCTAGTCTAAGGTTTGTTTTAAAAATGGCGAATGGTCTCTGCAACATAACGGCTACAGACAAGCTAATTTTCTGCCAATACTGTAACTGGTGTAGTGATCTAAATTTCTCATGTGTGACCCCAGCACGATACTGTTCGTATTTACTAATTTTCTTTCACGAATATTATTTCGATTTGTAACTGAACAGTTAATTGTATGAGGTACACTGTTAATACTATCCTTAGAAGTGTTAATACTATGAACTGTAGTAGGACTGAGGAAACACTGTATTTTCAGCTATCGCACCTGTCTGCTAAACAACTCTATTTGTTCGAATCACTATATTCCTTAAATTTATTATTTTATTCTCGTTGCTGGACTTTATCTCTTACTCGATCATCTATCTATTGTGCACCAGACATGAAACGAGTTGTATTCGTTCATTTCTCTCTTTGTAGCTGCCTGATAGCTTCTTGTTCAGCAGGGAGTAACTCCATTTAAATGAGAGGAAGGGGGGACAGTGAGCTTGTGCTCCCTCAGCGGAAAAATTATTTATGCCTGCCGTTGTCACTCTTGACCGCTTCAGGCAATCGAACTTGCAGGGTTTTCATTGGTAGTAAGCCGACAAATTAAGAAACTAAGGTGGTCGAAAAGGGTTACAACAGATAAGGAAGTAAGTTATCATAAGAATATCCGTATATTAGAACCAGCAACTGTAATACTGAGAAAAACCTTTTACAAAATTTCGGCTGTCGCCGATAATTTACTGCAGATAACCATAAGAATAATACTGGTACATAAAAGGAAATACGCATTGTTAGCAAGTTACCAAACAAGCAGATTCTTACCCCATCTGTTGACAGACTGAGCTGCACTCTGCAGCATGTCTATAATTATGACTGAAACTGTTATGGACACCGAGAACAAACGTGTGAGCTGAAGTTGATGTTTCTATTCCTCGCGAGTAGCGACAAGATATTAAAGAATGAGCAGCGACAAGAGCTTACAGAGTTGTGGACAACTAGCCGTTTGTCTGGAAACTAACTTTAAGCCCGACATTAAAGATATCTTCAGGGGAAAGTTGTCATGATAATCCCGAGAGATCGGAGAGATCGTGGCAGTTCGGTCGAGATAGGGAGTGGGGGGGGGGGGGGAAGGAGAAACGGGTGCGAATCCCTTCTGAGCACGTGGTGATGTTGGAGATGGCTTGCGACATCCAGCAGGCTGCTACAACGGCCCTGTCTGAAAGAGTTGCCCTCGCCACTATTAAAACCGTGGTGCTTTACTGTCGGCTTCTTTACGCATCACAGTCCAGCAGAACTAGATGCTTGCCCACAACAGACCAACGTATCAGGAACTGAGCCCTGATCTGCTGTCGCTGCCATTGTGTAAAATCAACTAAATCGCAAATCCAAGGCGACAGATGTCAAAAATGCTTCCTGTGTGACGACTATCTGACCCAGTATCGCAGAACCACCTGGCCTATCCCAATTACAAACAAGACCAGTCCAAGTTGCAAATTTTTATTTTTAATTCATTCGGTGATTTGTTTCGGACCGAGACCCATTTTCAAATCACCATAACATAGTCGAAAATGGCATTTCCGAAGATGTCAAAAACGTGCAATGAACATTTACAGTGCATAGAGATAACTCATCGAATGAACAAAACCTTGGAACGGTTTTTCGTTCACTGATTACCAGACGTTGCTGACCCAAACTACTGCAGCAGTTCGTAAAACCACCCATGTTAACTATGCCAAATGTACAATCCTTGCACAATTGCATCATCTACACAGCCTCAACTCGAATGATCTAATAAATATAAAGTAAACGCATTATTCACGACATTACACTTACATTTCGCATCCCAACAACTACATGCACTGCACCCTCACCATCAAAGATGTTGAGTTCAGATCCACAGTTTTCTACACCGTCAGTCGACCTCACCGTCATCATCTCAACAGTTTCTTGTGCCGCATCCCTAACATGAAAGACATCCAGTTTAGAACCACTGTTTTCCACAACATTCACTCTCTTTCAACGTCCACATATCGTCCAACAGATGACGATAACAGCCACAGTCACCTTCCATTTTAACATCCAAGTCACTTATTCCAAAAAGCAATCCAACTTTATCCTCAGCCACACCAAAACATCAGCTTAAAACCTATACCTAACCTTATTTCGCCACATAAGACATCAAGACAAAGCAGCAGCATAGCATTCAACCCACATGTCTGTTCCGTCAGCTCCAACGATATCTTCATCACTCACATGTTATCTCAATGCTACAATTATACTTTAATGAAAATTGCTGCAGTCACGTAACACAGTCCCAGTCACTCTACACTCTACAAAGCACAGATAATTGCTACAACATACAATCAGATGGTACTGCCAATGGGCGCTTGTGAGATATCCTGATACCAGCACATCATTCTGCAGATCAGAAACCCTGGGATTGGTGATGCACATGGACAAACACACTGCCACATTTTCCATGAACTGAACAATCTATTGAAAAAGGATTCATTCTCCTCTCATCCACAACAACCACACGTTACCAAATAACCTCAACAAGGCAGACTCAGTGCTTCATATCTTAAAGATATGCTCACTGTATCTAATGACTGCTCGACAATTCTGTACACACAATGTCACAAAAATAAGACCACCGTATCTCTTGGTCCCAGTTTAAAATACCTGTCTATAACGCCACAAAACGAATTAAATATAGCATTTACAACATAAGACTATAAAGCCACACATTTTGTGAGCGTGTGGGTTGGTACTATTCTGTCATTCTGCGCAACAGATTAATCTGAGATGTACCCTTTACCCTTTGGCCCCTGCAAGATGCAATTTCCACCCCCACACTATTACAGAAGTCAGACGGACACTCCTAACGTTCTAAAGAGAAATGCTTGAAAAACTTTCAGCAATAAATACCTTCTGGAGTCGTCCACTGTAAGGATATGACACAAAAATTCACAAAATTTGTTACGTAACTAGTGGGATACTTGGGTACTGGAGTAGTGCTAGTTAGTGTAAGATAAACATGAAAGTAACGAAAATTATTATTTATTTTGCAAAAATTCTGAGAAATCACAATAGCACTTTTAGTTATGAATTGAACACGTTATTTGCGGGTTCTTTTCAGAATGTGAAGTTACCTCTTAAGGATAGGATTCGCTAATGAAATTTCTATACAAATTTTAAGATTGTTATTGACTTGGCAGAATGGCTGAGAGCCGCACCTACTCAACTTGAATAATTATCGGTTAGAATGTTGCTAGGTACAGTTGAGACTGTCACGTGTGATATGCAGTGAAGGGTAGTGTTGTGGAGCAAATGTGGGGGTCGGAAGAGCTGTAGCTGTGATGACTGTTGTCTGCGCCGCTCGCTGCCGACAAGTAAGATAACTCTCGTTCCATCTGCATTGACCTTCGCCAATCAAACTCTCCCTACGCCTTGATGAAGTCAAGGACTCCTATCCGCCCCTAGTCTATTGGCGTGGTACACCGGTCAGATAACCAGTCCACCGCGATGCCACTCAAAAATTCGCTTGCAGGCGTTTAACTATTACTCAGTCCGTTCACACAGCACAATACGTGTGGCGGCCAACACAGTGAACAACGCTTAATCGCAAGGACTCAATATACAGTTGCACTTCGATTTGCTCTCGGCAGAGGTGCTCTCCCAGTGAAGTACTGAGGAGAGACTTGTTCCTCGCTCTTTGAGTACATGTACGAGCGCGCACGCTCTCGTTACATGTTCTCGCTCCAAGAGCGACAACGGAACGGCCCCTCTGCACACCAGTCATGAAGGGGTATATCTTTCGAACTCTTCCATTACTCCTTCAGCTCAAGGCATCAGAAATATCGTCTGCCAATCAGCATTGCTCTTCTAAAACGGGAGAATGACGTTTTGTTTAAGGCGACCAATCCGGAAATCTGTAGTATCGGTGTTTGGCGTTTGCTGTCTCACTGTGAAACTGCGTGCTATGTGTAAAGAATGCGTAGGCTAACCGCTCCCACATAACGTAGCGGAATTTGCTTTTAAGCCGAACACGGTGTCGTCCTTTCACTCGGGCTAGCGCTGTCTGCTCTACAGGCGGTCACTGGCCGACGTAGATAGCTTGGGACCGGCCTCCTGGGGTGCAGTTGCCTCTCTCGAGCTAAATGCTCCTGTGACCGTCGTGTCTGGAATGTATGTGTGTACGCTAGCCTCGAGTATTTCAACCACGGTGCGCACTTGTGATTTATTAGTTATTTGCATATCGTTTACATGAATTCATACAATACTGACTTTATCTTTTCGAGTTTGGGCTCGAATGAAGCGTCTTGATGTGCAGAATATGATTGTGAGGGCGGAATATGTAAGCAATGAAGGAGACCACGACGCCTTACAATTTCAGGAAATTCTTATGAGAGGCTGCTCATGACTCCATTACTTTCGACCTCCTTAAAAAACTCTTATTTCCTACTAGCTCTAGTCAAGTTGTGTGATATACTGTATGCAAGTTTATATCCCATGGCTCACCTATGATTTAAGGGTAGTGTCTTTGTATACTAATCAAAACGTCATGGGACCCAGGATCAAACCTCGCTACTGCTTAAATTTAGAATAAAAATCATCAGTAATGATGGATGGGCGGATAGAGCTTCAAGGCACTTTTTTCCCCTGCTCCTAAAACCCTGAGGAGTCAGCAGCGCTCAAAGGCATGAGAATGCAGAAGGTAATCGGAACCACTGGTATCTGTCCACAGGACATGTGGCCTGATATTGAAAAGTGGTATGATGACTGCTCCATTCGCGAAATATTCCGCACTAGTCGCACATTCGGATCTCTGGGAGGAAACTGGCAAGTGCCAGGTGTCCCAATGAATTATGTTTACTGTATAGCTCCTTGTCTGGCACACCATGCTTCTTTTGTCACTGTAAATCTTACTCAACAGCATATCTCCATCTGCCTCGATAACTTCGCCTCTTGGTGTAGCCTCTGCTACATCAAAATCACTTATGTTAAAAACCCAAGGAATTATTACAATAAATACCACCAATCATTTCTCTCTCCCTAACTTCCACCACGGCACACATAAACATGACTGTGTGGTGGTACTCTCTTCAAAAGTAAGCTGATTCGAATCCAGGTGTTGGAAGAAATTTGCATTGCTGGTATTTCCCCAGTAATGGGAGGGGGAATTGAAGCATAAAGTTTCTCATCACCAGACCTCGTGTCAGTGTTCTACATTACATTACCTCTCCTCAGTGTATCATGATACACTGATGCCTGTGACACTGTTGAAGGTGACACATGTGGTGTCGACGACAATCGCCTGCAGCAAATGGACAATCGACCACCGCAGAGATGCTGTACACCTAAGCAGCATCGCCACCGCCTATGAGAAAGAAGTAGTAAGCCACTCCTCCTGTAGCTTCGAGGCGCCACACACGACAAGTATTTCCAGCTCTGCCAGTGCCCGGTACGAGTTCTGCCAGAGTCCAGCCTGACTTCTGTTCTGTCTACGAGGGTATCAACAGTTCCATGACGACTGCAGAGAAGCGACGAGTTTCTGCCTTCAGAGTGCAGTGTCGGCGTAACGTCACTCAGTCAAGCCTAGGCCAAGCACGCACGTACAGAGAGTCGAGGGCCAACAACAGACACATATTTGGCACAGTTGTAGTAAACGTTCAGTGCTCATCATCTGCAGACTTGCACTGTAATGCCGCTCAGTGTTTTCAGCAGCTCCTGTGTTTTTGGACCCCAATTAATACCACACGTGTTCACGCAGCCACAGCCATGAGGAGCTAAAGATAAGTGTATTGCTTTCCAAACAATAAGGCGTTCTGATCATTGACTGTTTCATTTATCTACTTGTAAATTTATTAAAAGCATGACACAACAACATGTGTGTCAGATGTGGATGTTAAGCTCTTAACGCATCCATTACAATCACATACACTCAACAGATAACTCCGAGTCACAGTTCTCTCACAATGCAAGGACAGTGCCCAATTACGTGCAGTAAGATAAGCGCTTGCAGTAAGGTGGTGGACCTGCTGCTCCATTCCTCTCTGCTGACATGGGCAGACGACTCTCACTTTCTCATATCTTGGAATAATCACGCATCCTCAGCTTACAACAAACTCAAATTAAGAAGATAGGAAACTCGACAATGTGGGGATTCCATCATTGAGCCATCCTCTGTACTTGGGTAAAACCCACTGAACGAGGCGATGCTGTGGTAAGCTGTTGGCTCCAAACTTGATTTTCGACCATATTTAGTTTCTCTTCGATGTCCCTACACAGCTTAAGGTGAATGACACGACGGTTCCTATGGATGAACCCAGCTGTCCTACTTCCCCGTTCTTCCCAATTCTGGGTTATGCTCTAATAGCTGTTTCACCAACAGGACGTTAACCCCTGATCTTCTTTCTTCCTTCGTCTTTCCAAAAGCCTTAGTGGCCCCAGTGTTACTTTCGCCAATATAGCTTGGATCTCAGCACTCTCAAAAATTTACTATTCCTTACAGTCTTAGAACACCTTGCATTCTGTATCATATTTGCCGTCTCAGACGCAACTTCTACCAGCTGATTACATTGCCTTCTCTTCTGAAGTTCCTCAGACTTTGTCACAAATTGTAAACGTTCCATAAACGTGGGGAACAAAAGCAATTTTTCTCACCTATCCTCAGGATACCTAGGCTTCTGGTGCGCCTATACCAACATGTCATACCCACCCTCCACTTGCCACCCATCTGTATCCTATTCGAGCGGAACTTCAGGTGGCTGGTTCTTCCTGTTCCAGAACAGTACGTAGACACTTACTACTCCAACCAGCTATAATCCTATAGTCTACGCCTCTTCAATATGTAGATGATCCCGCTTCCAGCCTCCTGACCACTGCCATCCCTCCCTCACGCCTCCCTCTACCCACACCAACTTGTCAATCATACTTCCCAGCCCACTCCAACACCTTGAATACATACACCCTTTCTGGCCGGCACCTGCATCATACTGTATTACCCTCGTAGTAGTTATTGGGAACTGACTGCCAGTGACTTGCCAGAAGCACGAGCCTTATCTTCACCATAGCACCATCATCAGCTTCAATGTACATGTGTTTATGTAGAACCGCTATGGCTTATATTTTTTTTTGAAACCTATCATTTTATTCATTCTCCCATAAAAGCTATACTGGCCTAATTTCGATAGGCTGAAGAGCAGCAAAGTGTCCGAAGCTTGAGCACCACACGATAATGTGGTGGGAGTGGAATGAATAACAAAGAAAATGGAGTGTTTGTTATTCCAAGAAAATGGAGTGTTTACCCCCCCCCATGAACCATGGACCTTGCCGTTGGTGGGGAGGCTTGCGTGCCTCAGCGATACAGATAGCCGTACCGTAGGTACAACCACAACGGAGGGGTATCTGATGAGAGGCCAGACAAACGTGTGGTTCCTGAAGAGGGGCAGCAGCCTTTTCAGTAGTTGCAAGGGCAACAGTCTGGATGATTGACTGATCTGGCCTTGTAACAATAACCAAAACGGCCTTGCTGTGCTGGTACTGCGAACGGCTGAAAGCAAGGGGAAACTACGGCCGTAATTTTTCCCGAGGGCATGCAGCTTTACTGTATGATTAAATGATGATGGCGTCCTCTTGGGTAAAATATTCCGGAGGTAAAATAGTCCCCCATTCGGATCTCCGGGCGGGGACTACTCAAGAGGACGTCGTTATCAGGAGAAAGAAAACTGGCGTTCTACGGATCGGAGCGTGGAATGTCAGGTCCCTTAATCGGGCAGGTAGGTTAGAAAATTTGAAAAGGGAAATGGATAGGTTAAAGTTAGATATAGTGGGAATTAGTGAAGTTCGGTGGCGGGAGGAACAAGACTTCTGGTCAGGTGACTACAGGGTTATAAACACAAAGTCAAATAGGGGTAATGCAGGAGTAGGTTTAATAATGAATAGGAAAATAGCAACGCGGGTAAGCTACTACAAACAGCTTAGTGAACGCATTATTGTGGCCAAGATAGATACGAAGCCCACACCTACTACAGTAGTACAAGTTTATATGCCAACTAGCTCTGCAGATGACGAAGAAATTGAAGAAATGTATGATGAAATAAAAGAAATTATTCAGATAGTGAAGGGAGACGAAAATTTAATAGTCATGGGTGACTGGAATTCGAGTGTAGGAAAAGGGAGAGAAGGAAACGTAGTAGGTGAATATGGATTGGGGCTAAGAAATGAAAGAGGAAGCCGCCTGGTAGAATTTTGCACAGAGCACAACTTAATCATAGCTAACACTTGGTTTAAGAATCATGATAGAAGGTTGTATACATGGAAGAACCCTGGAGATACTAAAAGGTATCAGATAGATTATATACTGGTAAGACAGAGATTTAGGAACCAGGTTTTAAATTGTAAGACATTTCCAGGGGCAGATGTGGACTCTGACCACAATCTATTGGTTATGACCTGTAGATTAAAACTGAAGAAACTGCAAAAAGGTGGGAATTTAAGGAGATGGGACCTGGATAAACTGAAAGAACCAGAGGTTGTACAGAGTTTCAGGGAGAGCATAAGGGAACAATTGACAGGAATGGGGGAAAGAAATACAGTAGAAGAAGAATGGGTAGCTTTGAGGGATGAAGTAGTGAAGGCAGCAGAGGATAAAGTAGGTAAAAAGACGAGGGCTAGTAGAAATCCTTGGGTAACAGAAGAAATATTGAGTTTAATTGATGAAAGGAGAAAATATAAAAATGCAGTAAATGAAGCAGGCAAAAAGGAATACAAACGTCTCAAAAATGAGATTGACAGGAAGTGCAAAATGGCTAAGCAGGGATGGCTAGAGGACAAATGTAAGGATGTAGAGGCTTATCTCACTAGGGGTAAGATAGATACTGCTTACAGGAAAATTAAAGAGACCTTTGGAGATAAGAGAACCACTTGTATGAACATCAAGAGCTCAGATGGAAACCCAGTTCTAAGCAAAGAAGGGAAAGCAGAAAGGTGGAAGGAGTATATAGAGGGTCTATACAAGGGCGATGTACTTGAGGACAATATTTTGGAAATAGAAGAGGATGTAGATGCAGATCAAATGGGAGATACTATACTGCGTGAAGAGTTTGACAGAGCACTGAAAGACCTGAGTCGAAACAAGGCCCCCGGAGTAGACAACATTCCATTGGAACTACTGACGGCCTTGGGAGAGCCAGTCCTGACAAAACTCTACCATCTGGTGAGCAAGATGTATGAAACAGGCGAAATACCCTCAGACTTCAAGAAGAATATAATAATTCCAATCCCAAAGAAAGCAGGTGTTGACAGATGTGAGAATTACCGAACAATCAGTTTAATAAGCCACAGCTGCAAAATACTAACACGAATTCTTTACAGACGAATGGAAAAACTGGTAGAAGCCGACCTCGGGGAAGATCAGTTTGGATTCCGTAGAAATACTGGAACACGTGAGGCAATACTGACCTTACGACTTATCTTAGAAGAAAGATTAAGGAAAGGCAAACCTACGTTTCTAGCATTTGTAGACTTAGAGAAAGCTTTTGACAATGTTGACTGGAATACTCTCTTTCAAATTCTAAAGGTGGCAGGGGTAAAATACAGGGAGCGAAAGGCTATTTACAATTTGTACAGAAACCAGATGGCAGTTATAAGAGTCGAGGGACACGAAAGGGAAGCAGTGGTTGGGAAGGGAGTAAGACAGGGTTGTAGCCTCTCCCCGATGTTATTCAATCTGTATATTGAGCAAGCAGTGAAGGAAACAAAAGAAAAATTCGGAGTAGGTATTAAAATCCATGGAGAAGAAATAAAAACTTTGAGGTTCGCCGATGACATTGTAATTCTGTCAGAGACAGCAAAGGACTTGGAAGAGCAGTTGAACGGAATGGATGGTGTCTTGAAGGGAGGATATAAGATGAACATCAACAAAAGCAAAACGAGGACAATGGAATGTAGTCGAAGTAAGTCGGGTGATGTTGAGGGTATTAGATTAGGAAATGAGACACTTAAAGTAGTAAAGGAGTTTTGCTATTTGGGGAGCAAAATAACCGATGATGGTCGAAGTAGAGAGGATATAAAATGTAGACTGGCAATGGCAAGGAAAGCGTTTCTGAAGAAGAGAAATTTGTTAACATCGAGTATAGATTTAAGTGTCAGGAAGTCTTTTCTGAAAGTATTTGTATGGAGTGTAGCCATGTATGGAAGTGAAACATGGACGATAAATAGTTTGGACAAGAAGAGAATAGAAGCTTTCGAAATGTGGTGCTACAGAAGAATGCTGAAGATTAGATGGGTAGATCACATAACTAATGAGGAGGTACTGAATCGGATTGGGGAGAAGAGGAGTTTGTGGCACAACTTGACCAGAAGAAGGGATCGGTTGGTAGGACATATTTTGAGGCATCAAGGGATCACCAATTTAGTATTGGAGGGCAGCGTGGAGGGTAAAAATCGTAGGGGGAGACCAAGAGATGCATACACTAAGCAGATTCAGAAGGATGTAGGTTGCAGTAGGTACTGGGAGATGAAGAAACTTGCACAGGATAGAGTAGCATGGAGAGCTGCATCAAACCAGTCTCAGGACTGAAGACCACAACAACAACAACAACAACAACATGGAGTGTTTACGACAAAGTCGTGCATTCGGCCTTTCACAGAATGTGCCTGTGTATAAGAATCTTTCAGAACTTATTCGTCTTACTGGGCATACATTTGCGCTCAACACGCCAATGAACCGTATACATTGGATGATGTGTAGCATATCAGTATCATTCTCCTTTGATTTGTACTCTGAACAGGAATAGTGCTCGAGGAAAACGACCATCAGGACTTCTCAGAGTGCAGTAGGTAAAGCCGTCATCAAGCTGAAGCCTGGTTTGGTCACCACAGTGCTTCGTCAGCCATTGTCCTACTGCAGGTTGTCGTCACTCGCCGTCTTCCTACTTTTGAACTAACTTACCCAGTTAATAATTGTGGAACAAAGTTAATTATTGGGTCCCCGAACAATTCTACAGTTCCAACATTTTCGATTTCCATAAAGCAATGTCAGAGGTGAAAGAAGAGATAAGTGACAGAAGGAATCTCGGGAGCAATGCCTGAATCCCAAATCTCTGGAGCTGTAATCCCACATTCATCCACTCAGCAGCTGAGGCATATATGTCCCAATTGCATTTATTGCTGCATTATTATCATTACACTAGGTACAAGTGAGACGAAGTAATTACATTTTTCTGCGTGTTTTTGAATGTATGCAGAGTATTAACAGTAAATCGTTCATTGTGGTAAAGGTACTTCCAAAATCGTCAGTCACTGTATTTTGTTGTGCTTTTTCTCGACAATCTCGTGCTAACGAAACAAACTGGTGACAAATGTGCTCCATCACTTTTTTTACGCTGCGTGATGGGGTCAGTAAGTTCACGGAGGAAAGTGAAATATCACAAAGACGAGAATTCAGCCTGCATCCTATTTCTTTGTACAGGACGCCTATGATGTCAAAAGAGTATATTCTATATGGACGTAGTTAGATATAAAAAAAATACGTATCCAACGGATCAGTGTGTGGACGATCACACCTTCCTCAGATATCTATGTGTCTCGCTGTCCCCCTTGCTTTATTGCGGATCGTTCTAGTAATTCTGCTTAGAAAGACTTCCTCAACACTTTTCCATTAATCTTTCAACGTTGAGTCACATGAGGCTTTATATTCTTCATATTCAGTTATTTGCGTGTTAAGATCAAAAGTTTCTCATGACGATTTGAAAAGGTTGTTGAGGTGGTAATGTTGGGATTTCGTGGTAACCACTTTAATGTGGCTTTAAATGCTGCAGAACCAAATACAATCCGAGAATAAGTTGTTCATTAAGAAACCAACACATCTGAACAACAAAACGAGACTCAAGCTCCTTCCTTCTACAACCACACAAGATCCGTGACTGCCTTGTCATGGAGCTGAGATACTGAAAACTTCTGTTGTACTGAGAAATGGACGTTCCCATTCATGTAAGCTTCAAAAGAATGTGGTCCTAACAGGTATTCCGATCACACAATGGCCCACATAAGGTGAGGTAGGTTCCTTTCCAACTCTTGCTGATAATGGGTACTTCCCTTAGACAAGAAAACAATATTTTTCCTGAGCAAACAGTGGTATATGGCACATTTATACGTAAACAACACTCTTGAGCGAGACATGGCACAAGTCGCCACAACAAAGTACGGTAGGTTACAAATCGTTGCTCCACACTACTGTCAGATAATTCGGTAACAAACATGGGCCTAAATCCTTTCGTATTCATATTTTTTCAATATGGTCGTGCATTTTTGAACAAGATGCTTGAAGTCGAACTGCTCTTTTGCAAATGGTTTTCATTGGAAACTGCTCATCTGATTAAGAGTGGGTGACACACGTTCCTGTCACTTTTTATTGCTTCAAATATGTGGTCTGAGATAGCCTGAAAATACAGGACATTTATCTCAATCAGGCATGGCTGCTTTACGAGGGGGACTGAGGCAAATGGTCTCATCATGCGTTACATAGTTTTTCCTATCTGCGGATGTTCATGCACCCACGAATCCTCCACTAATCTCTCCTTTACAAGATAAATGTTGGTCCATGGATTCGGAACTCAAAGACTGCAGTGCTGAAACAAAAATATAATTCTGATAACATTGTTTTTTTCCATCTCCAATGCAGGAATATCAATAAAACCTATTTACTTCCTTATTTTTACTATGTCAAGAGCGATGCAGGGACTTCTTGGGCACCCTGTAGATGAAATAGACGTGCATAGTAACATGATACCTGTCTTTGTTAATACTCTTACTTTGTGTTGACATGCCGCCTTACATAGTTCTGGGTAACTGATCCTGGATAATGTGGGTAAACAAGGCCCAGGCTCGTCATCCAGAGAAGACTTTGGATTCAGCTGCCTGCAGTGTACGGCCACCACCTACTTGCTGTCGTTTTCTTGCAGACGAGGAGTGGCAGCTGGAGGACAGAAGCCACGATACGCTCTCCGTGGACACTGACTGCGTGCAGCTGTTGGTGAACGCCCTGGACCACCCCACGTGTCCGCTGGAAGACCTGCCACTGGAAGCCGTGAAGCAGCGCGAGCGGTGCCGCGAGCAGCTGTGGGACGACGTGGTGCAGAGGTCGCCCCACATACCCGTCACCAGCTACCTGGCCTACACGCAGAGGATAAACGTCAACCTCTGTCTGCTGGCCTGGATGGCGGTCAACTCGTACGGCATTTGTCAGGACGTCCCGTTCAGTATGGTACAGTCCGTGCACGATGCTCGCTGCTATTTCGATAGTCCTGACGATCAATCATGTCTGCAGTCGAACGCTACAGACGCCATCTGCTCTGTTTCCAGAGCTATTCTGTTGCTAAAGTGTCGCGAATTTTCCTCCATTAAGACTTCCCATAATTGTACGCGCATTGATTTCTCATTTGGAGCGTACTATGGTATTAGCAGTATACTGTATCAAAAGCTAACAGAAGAAACACTGAACTACAAGAAAAGTTTAAACAACGCTACCTTGAAATACAAGGATTTCAAAATAGACAGCTTGAAGCCTTTAGAAATCTCATTTATACTGATAAATATCATTTTCCGTTTTTCGACTGCCGGAGTATACATGTACCTTCCCCAGTTACGCAACTTGCCTGGAAAGATATTCTTGTCCTTTCAGATCACGTGCATAACCCAGATCCTGTGCTCTGAGGTCGTGTATCGTATGGCAGGCGTCCCTGACTTACCTACAGCAGTGCTGATAGACAGCGCCCTCACACTTCTCAGCTGTATGTGGCTGAACTCATTCTGCTACCACATGTATGCTTGTGTTCGCCATCTCAGGCTTCCTGACCAGCTACTACCTGCTGAAGTAAGCCAGTTATTCCGTCGTGAGGTGCTGTGTGTGTTTATACCGTGCAGTATAGTATGTGTGGCAGCTGTTGCTTTGGAAAAGACGAGTAAATATCACCTGATCCACAGTCGCATAGTAGTCCTTGCAGGGATTTCAGTGTCTGTGGCATTCAATTTGGTTTGTCTCGGACTGCTTGGATACATGTACCTACGTAATCGGTGCTCCATGCGGCAACTCGAAATTGTTGATAACAAGAAATTTGCCACAAAGAAGCAATGTCTTTTTATGTCAGTTAAAGCCATTATATTGAGTGGAACAGGAATTATTATTAGAATTGGGTTCCACCAGGCTCAGGGAATAGCGCAGTTTGTCTACTATATGCATCTAGTTACGATGGTGCAAGGACCAGTGCTCTTCGTGTGTTTTGTTTGCAGTGGAACGACGCTCCCCCTACTGAAGAACAGGATACTTCTTTGGTGGAACCCAACCAACATCCCTGCAGGTCTAGAGCTGTGTTCGGCAGCCGAGAGGAATCTGGCCAGGAGAAACAATAAACAGTCTCCCTTTTCAGAATCCTCGCTGTAGCTTCCTTCAGTATTTTTCGCAAATGTCTCCACACTACACTGCATTAAACCCAGAAATAAAAATGGACTCTACCTGGTATGACAATATTAAATGTCATTAAATCTGATATCGTACAGCCACTACTTCTCTTTCCTAACCTCTCCTCTCAGCACAAGACATTTATTCGTTTTTACCACAGGGTCACTCTCCAATACGTACCACAGTTCCCTCGGAAGTGACGAGTCAGATACACTCTCAGTCGCATGGCTTGGGGAACTTTAACATGAAACGATCCTCCTGTGTCTGAGGAATTACTGAACTCTGCAGGTGTCCAGAGTGTTCTCCAGCATCTGCTGGGTGAGTAGGAGACGATGTTCCACAAGAACACCGACCTGGATCTGGAAACATTCAGTTCAACGCAGTTGAGTAGCATCTGAAATTTTAGAATCAGGGAAACAACTCTCGACTACGTCCTCCAGCTGATTTACTACAATCAAGAGAAGACTGTTCTGTCAAGTAAACATTGGATGATTGAACAGTGGAAACACGCTGTATGGAGTGACGTATCACGGTACAGAACGTGGCGACCCGATGGCAGGGTGTGGGCATGGCGTATGCCCGGTGAACGTCATAGGCCGGCGTGTGTAGTGCCAACAGTAAAATTCGGAGGCAGTAGTGTTATGGTGCGGTCGTGTAACTACATGTGACGAAAAAGTAGCTTTTGCGCGAGTTTGTGTAATCCGTATATCTTTTCGGTTTGTATTTGCGTCTTTGAGTGCGTTTTTCTCTGGGACAGTGAGGTCGTATCGGGCTGAAATTTTTATGACGTACTGAGGACGGTGGTCGCTTGGCGGTGTCAAAGTTTTAAGATTGTACGTGAAGGCATCGAGGAGTTACGGACGTTTATGCAGCGTGTTTTGAAACACGAAGTGCGCAGACGCGCCGCGCCGCCTGGCCCAGTACGCGTAGTTTGCTTTGATATAGGACCGTTTGGCGACGTAAACAAATACTAGTTTCCACAGTGGAATGAGTGTAGAGTAACGGAAAGTGTTTAATATGTAACTACATGTGACGAAAAAGTAGCTTTTGCGCGAGTTTGTGTAATCCGTATATCTTTTCGGTTTGTATTTGCGTCTTTGAGTGCGTTTTTCTCTGGGACAGTGAGGTCGTATCGGGCTGAAATTTTTATGACGTACTGAGGACGGTGGTCGCTTGGCGGTGTCAAAGTTTTAAGATTGTACGTGAAGGCATCGAGGAGTTACGGACGTTTATGCAGCGTGTTTTGAAACACGAAGTGCGCAGACGCGCCGCGCCGCCTGGCCCAGTACGCGTAGTTTGCTTTGATATAGGACCGTTTGGCGACGTAAACAAATACTAGTTTCCACAGTGGAATGAGTGTAGAGTAACGGAAAGTGTTTAATATGTAACTACATGTGACGAAAAAGTAGCTTTTGCGCGAGTTTGTGTAATCCGTATATCTTTTCGGTTTGTATTTGCGTCTTTGAGTGCGTTTTTCTCTGGGACAGTGAGGTCGTATCGGGCTGAAATTTTTATGACGTACTGAGGACGGTGGTCGCTTGGCGGTGTCAAAGTTTTAAGATTGTACGTGAAGGCATCGAGGAGTTACGGACGTTTATGCAGCGTGTTTTGAAACACGAAGTGCGCAGACGCGCCGCGCCGCCTGGCCCAGTACGCGTAGTTTGCTTTGATATAGGACCGTTTGGCGACGTAAACAAATACTAGTTTCCACAGTGGAATGAGTGTAGAGTAACGGAAAGTGTTTAATATGTAACTACATGTGACGAAAAAGTAGCTTTTGCGCGAGTTTGTGTAATCCGTATATCTTTTCGGTTTGTATTTGCGTCTTTGAGTGCGTTTTTCTCTGGGACAGTGAGGTCGTATCGGGCTGAAATTTTTATGACGTACTGAGGACGGTGGTCGCTTGGCGGTGTCAAAGTTTTAAGATTGTACGTGAAGGCATCGAGGAGTTACGGACGTTTATGCAGCGTGTTTTGAAACACGAAGTGCGCAGACGCGCCGCGCCGCCTGGCCCAGTACGCGTAGTTTGCTTTGATATAGGACCGTTTGGCGACGTAAACAAATACTAGTTTCCACAGTGGAATGAGTGTAGAGTAACGGAAAGTGTTTAATATGTAACTACATGTGACGAAAAAGTAGCTTTTGCGCGAGTTTGTGTAATCCGTATATCTTTTCGGTTTGTATTTGCGTCTTTGAGTGCGTTTTTCTCTGGGACAGTGAGGTCGTATCGGGCTGAAATTTTTATGACGTACTGAGGACGGTGGTCGCTTGGCGGTGTCAAAGTTTTAAGATTGTACGTGAAGGCATCGAGGAGTTACGGACGTTTATGCAGCGTGTTTTGAAACACGAAGTGCGCAGACGCGCCGCGCCGCCTGGCCCAGTACGCGTAGTTTGCTTTGATATAGGACCGTTTGGCGACGTAAACAAATACTAGTTTCCACAGTGGAATGAGTGTAGAGTAACGGAAAGTGTTTAATATGTAACTACATGTGACGAAAAAGTAGCTTTTGCGCGAGTTTGTGTAATCCGTATATCTTTTCGGTTTGTATTTGCGTCTTTGAGTGCGTTTTTCTCTGGGACAGTGAGGTCGTATCGGGCTGAAATTTTTATGACGTACTGAGGACGGTGGTCGCTTGGCGGTGTCAAAGTTTTAAGATTGTACGTGAAGGCATCGAGGAGTTACGGACGTTTATGCAGCGTGTTTTGAAACACGAAGTGCGCAGACGCGCCGCGCCGCCTGGCCCAGTACGCGTAGTTTGCTTTGATATAGGACCGTTTGGCGACGTAAACAAATACTAGTTTCCACAGTGGAATGAGTGTAGAGTAACGGAAAGTGTTTAATATGTAACTACATGTGACGAAAAAGTAGCTTTTGCGCGAGTTTGTGTAATCCGTATATCTTTTCGGTTTGTATTTGCGTCTTTGAGTGCGTTTTTCTCTGGGACAGTGAGGTCGTATCGGGCTGAAATTTTTATGACGTACTGAGGACGGTGGTCGCTTGGCGGTGTCAAAGTTTTAAGATTGTACGTGAAGGCATCGAGGAGTTACGGACGTTTATGCAGCGTGTTTTGAAACACGAAGTGCGCAGACGCGCCGCGCCGCCTGGCCCAGTACGCGTAGTTTGCTTTGATATAGGACCGTTTGGCGACGTAAACAAATACTAGTTTCCACAGTGGAATGAGTGTAGAGTAACGGAAAGTGTTTAATATGTAACTACATGTGACGAAAAAGTAGCTTTTGCGCGAGTTTGTGTAATCCGTATATCTTTTCGGTTTGTATTTGCGTCTTTGAGTGCGTTTTTCTCTGGGACAGTGAGGTCGTATCGGGCTGAAATTTTTATGACGTACTGAGGACGGTGGTCGCTTGGCGGTGTCAAAGTTTTAAGATTGTACGTGAAGGCATCGAGGAGTTACGGACGTTTATGCAGCGTGTTTTGAAACACGAAGTGCGCAGACGCGCCGCGCCGCCTGGCCCAGTACGCGTAGTTTGCTTTGATATAGGACCGTTTGGCGACGTAAACAAATACTAGTTTCCACAGTGGAATGAGTGTAGAGTAACGGAAAGTGTTTAATATGTAACTACATGTGACGAAAAAGTAGCTTTTGCGCGAGTTTGTGTAATCCGTATATCTTTTCGGTTTGTATTTGCGTCTTTGAGTGCGTTTTTCTCTGGGACAGTGAGGTCGTATCGGGCTGAAATTTTTATGACGTACTGACGACGGTGGTCGCTTGGCGGTGTCAAAGTTTTAAGATTGTACGTGAAGGCATCGAGGAGTTACGGACGTTTATGCAGCGTGTTTTGAAACACGAAGTGCGCAGACGCGCCGCGCCGCCTGGCCCAGTACGCGTAGTTTGCTTTGATATAGGACCGTTTGGCGACGTAAACAAATACTAGTTTCCACAGTGGAATGAGTGTAGAGTAACGGAAAGTGTTTAATATGTAACTACATGTGACGAAAAAGTAGCTTTTGCGCGAGTTTGTGTAATCCGTATATCTTTTCGGTTTGTATTTGCGTCTTTGAGTGCGTTTTTCTCTGGGACAGTGAGGTCGTATCGGGCTGAAATTTTTATGACGTACTGACGACGGTGGTCGCTTGGCGGTGTCAAAGTTTTAAGATTGTACGTGAAGGCATCGAGGAGTTACGGACGTTTATGCAGCGTGTTTTGAAACACGAAGTGCGCAGACGCGCCGCGCCGCCTGGCCCAGTACGCGTAGTTTGCTTTGATATAGGACCGTTTGGCGACGTAAACAAATACTAGTTTCCACAGTGGAATGAGTGTAGAGTAACGGAAAGTGTTTAATATGTAACTACATGTGACGAAAAAGTAGCTTTTGCGCGAGTTTGTGTAATCCGTATATCTTTTCGGTTTGTATTTGCGTCTTTGAGTGCGTTTTTCTCTGGGACAGTGAGGTCGTATCGGGCTGAAATTTTTATGACGTACTGACGACGGTGGTCGCTTGGCGGTGTCAAAGTTTTAAGATTGTACGTGAAGGCATCGAGGAGTTACGGACGTTTATGCAGCGTGTTTTGAAACACGAAGTGCGCAGACGCGCCGCGCCGCCTGGCCCAGTACGCGTAGTTTGCTTTGATATAGGACCGTTTGGCGACGTAAACAAATACTAGTTTCCACAGTGGAATGAGTGTAGAGTAACGGAAAGTGTTTAATATGTAACTACATGTGACGAAAAAGTAGCTTTTGCGCGAGTTTGTGTAATCCGTATATCTTTTCGGTTTGTATTTGCGTCTTTGAGTGCGTTTTTCTCTGGGACAGTGAGGTCGTATCGGGCTGAAATTTTTATGACGTACTGAGGACGGTGGTCGCTTGGCGGTGTCAAAGTTTTAAGATTGTACGTGAAGGCATCGAGGAGTTACGGACGTTTATGCAGCGTGTTTTGAAACACGAAGTGCGCAGACGCGCCGCGCCGCCTGGCCCAGTACGCGTAGTTTGCTTTGATATAGGACCGTTTGGCGACGTAAACAAATACTAGTTTCCACAGTGGAATGAGTGTAGAGTAACGGAAAGTGTTTAATATGTAACTACATGTGACGAAAAAGTAGCTTTTGCGCGAGTTTGTGTAATCCGTATATCTTTTCGGTTTGTATTTGCGTCTTTGAGTGCGTTTTTCTCTGGGACAGTGAGGTCGTATCGGGCTGAAATTTTTATGACGTACTGAGGACGGTGGTCGCTTGGCGGTGTCAAAGTTTTAAGATTGTACGTGAAGGCATCGAGGAGTTACGGACGTTTATGCAGCGTGTTTTGAAACACGAAGTGCGCAGACGCGCCGCGCCGCCTGGCCCAGTACGCGTAGTTTGCTTTGATATAGGACCGTTTGGCGACGTAAACAAATACTAGTTTCCACAGTGGAATGAGTGTAGAGTAACGGAAAGTGTTTAATATGTAACTACATGTGACGAAAAAGTAGCTTTTGCGCGAGTTTGTGTAATCCGTATATCTTTTCGGTTTGTATTTGCGTCTTTGAGTGCGTTTTTCTCTGGGACAGTGAGGTCGTATCGGGCTGAAATTTTTATGACGTACTGAGGACGGTGGTCGCTTGGCGGTGTCAAAGTTTTAAGATTGTACGTGAAGGCATCGAGGAGTTACGGACGTTTATGCAGCGTGTTTTGAAACACGAAGTGCGCAGACGCGCCGCGCCGCCTGGCCCAGTACGCGTAGTTTGCTTTGATATAGGACCGTTTGGCGACGTAAACAAATACTAGTTTCCACAGTGGAATGAGTGTAGAGTAACGGAAAGTGTTTAATATGTAACTACATGTGACGAAAAAGTAGCTTTTGCGCGAGTTTGTGTAATCCGTATATCTTTTCGGTTTGTATTTGCGTCTTTGAGTGCGTTTTTCTCTGGGACAGTGAGGTCGTATCGGGCTGAAATTTTTATGACGTACTGAGGACGGTGGTCGCTTGGCGGTGTCAAAGTTTTAAGATTGTACGTGAAGGCATCGAGGAGTTACGGACGTTTATGCAGCGTGTTTTGAAACACGAAGTGCGCAGACGCGCCGCGCCGCCTGGCCCAGTACGCGTAGTTTGCTTTGATATAGGACCGTTTGGCGACGTAAACAAATACTAGTTTCCACAGTGGAATGAGTGTAGAGTAACGGAAAGTGTTTAATATGTAACTACATGTGACGAAAAAGTAGCTTTTGCGCGAGTTTGTGTAATCCGTATATCTTTTCGGTTTGTATTTGCGTCTTTGAGTGCGTTTTTCTCTGGGACAGTGAGGTCGTATCGGGCTGAAATTTTTATGACGTACTGAGGACGGTGGTCGCTTGGCGGTGTCAAAGTTTTAAGATTGTACGTGAAGGCATCGAGGAGTTACGGACGTTTATGCAGCGTGTTTTGAAACACGAAGTGCGCAGACGCGCCGCGCCGCCTGGCCCAGTACGCGTAGTTTGCTTTGATATAGGACCGTTTGGCGACGTAAACAAATACTAGTTTCCACAGTGGAATGAGTGTAGAGTAACGGAAAGTGTTTAATATGTAACTACATGTGACGAAAAAGTAGCTTTTGCGCGAGTTTGTGTAATCCGTATATCTTTTCGGTTTGTATTTGCGTCTTTGAGTGCGTTTTTCTCTGGGACAGTGAGGTCGTATCGGGCTGAAATTTTTATGACGTACTGAGGACGGTGGTCGCTTGGCGGTGTCAAAGTTTTAAGATTGTACGTGAAGGCATCGAGGAGTTACGGACGTTTATGCAGCGTGTTTTGAAACACGAAGTGCGCAGACGCGCCGCGCCGCCTGGCCCAGTACGCGTAGTTTGCTTTGATATAGGACCGTTTGGCGACGTAAACAAATACTAGTTTCCACAGTGGAATGAGTGTAGAGTAACGGAAAGTGTTTAATATGTAACTACATGTGACGAAAAAGTAGCTTTTGCGCGAGTTTGTGTAATCCGTATATCTTTTCGGTTTGTATTTGCGTCTTTGAGTGCGTTTTTCTCTGGGACAGTGAGGTCGTATCGGGCTGAAATTTTTATGACGTACTGAGGACGGTGGTCGCTTGGCGGTGTCAAAGTTTTAAGATTGTACGTGAAGGCATCGAGGAGTTACGGACGTTTATGCAGCGTGTTTTGAAACACGAAGTGCGCAGACGCGCCGCGCCGCCTGGCCCAGTACGCGTAGTTTGCTTTGATATAGGACCGTTTGGCGACGTAAACAAATACTAGTTTCCACAGTGGAATGAGTGTAGAGTAACGGAAAGTGTTTAATATGTAACTACATGTGACGAAAAAGTAGCTTTTGCGCGAGTTTGTGTAATCCGTATATCTTTTCGGTTTGTATTTGCGTCTTTGAGTGCGTTTTTCTCTGGGACAGTGAGGTCGTATCGGGCTGAAATTTTTATGACGTACTGACGACGGTGGTCGCTTGGCGGTGTCAAAGTTTTAAGATTGTACGTGAAGGCATCGAGGAGTTACGGACGTTTATGCAGCGTGTTTTGAAACACGAAGTGCGCAGACGCGCCGCGCCGCCTGGCCCAGTACGCGTAGTTTGCTTTGATATAGGACCGTTTGGCGACGTAAACAAATACTAGTTTCCACAGTGGAATGAGTGTAGAGTAACGGAAAGTGTTTAATATGTAACTACATGTGACGAAAAAGTAGCTTTTGCGCGAGTTTGTGTAATCCGTATATCTTTTCGGTTTGTATTTGCGTCTTTGAGTGCGTTTTTCTCTGGGACAGTGAGGTCGTATCGGGCTGAAATTTTTATGACGTACTGACGACGGTGGTCGCTTGGCGGTGTCAAAGTTTTAAGATTGTACGTGAAGGCATCGAGGAGTTACGGACGTTTATGCAGCGTGTTTTGAAACACGAAGTGCGCAGACGCGCCGCGCCGCCTGGCCCAGTACGCGTAGTTTGCTTTGATATAGGACCGTTTGGCGACGTAAACAAATACTAGTTTCCACAGTGGAATGAGTGTAGAGTAACGGAAAGTGTTTAATATGTAACTACATGTGACGAAAAAGTAGCTTTTGCGCGAGTTTGTGTAATCCGTATATCTTTTCGGTTTGTATTTGCGTCTTTGAGTGCGTTTTTCTCTGGGACAGTGAGGTCGTATCGGGCTGAAATTTTTATGACGTACTGAGGACGGTGGTCGCTTGGCGGTGTCAAAGTTTTAAGATTGTACGTGAAGGCATCGAGGAGTTACGGACGTTTATGCAGCGTGTTTTGAAACACGAAGTGCGCAGACGCGCCGCGCCGCCTGGCCCAGTACGCGTAGTTTGCTTTGATATAGGACCGTTTGGCGACGTAAACAAATACTAGTTTCCACAGTGGAATGAGTGTAGAGTAACGGAAAGTGTTTAATATGTAACTACATGTGACGAAAAAGTAGCTTTTGCGCGAGTTTGTGTAATCCGTATATCTTTTCGGTTTGTATTTGCGTCTTTGAGTGCGTTTTTCTCTGGGACAGTGAGGTCGTATCGGGCTGAAATTTTTATGACGTACTGACGACGGTGGTCGCTTGGCGGTGTCAAAGTTTTAAGATTGTACGTGAAGGCATCGAGGAGTTACGGACGTTTATGCAGCGTGTTTTGAAACACGAAGTGCGCAGACGCGCCGCGCCGCCTGGCCCAGTACGCGTAGTTTGCTTTGATATAGGACCGTTTGGCGACGTAAACAAATACTAGTTTCCACAGTGGAATGAGTGTAGAGTAACGGAAAGTGTTTAATATGTAACTACATGTGACGAAAAAGTAGCTTTTGCGCGAGTTTGTGTAATCCGTATATCTTTTCGGTTTGTATTTGCGTCTTTGAGTGCGTTTTTCTCTGGGACAGTGAGGTCGTATCGGGCTGAAATTTTTATGACGTACTGACGACGGTGGTCGCTTGGCGGTGTCAAAGTTTTAAGATTGTACGTGAAGGCATCGAGGAGTTACGGACGTTTATGCAGCGTGTTTTGAAACACGAAGTGCGCAGACGCGCCGCGCCGCCTGGCCCAGTACGCGTAGTTTGCTTTGATATAGGACCGTTTGGCGACGTAAACAAATACTAGTTTCCACAGTGGAATGAGTGTAGAGTAACGGAAAGTGTTTAATATGTAACTACATGTGACGAAAAAGTAGCTTTTGCGCGAGTTTGTGTAATCCGTATATCTTTTCGGTTTGTATTTGCGTCTTTGAGTGCGTTTTTCTCTGGGACAGTGAGGTCGTATCGGGCTGAAATTTTTATGACGTACTGACGACGGTGGTCGCTTGGCGGTGTCAAAGTTTTAAGATTGTACGTGAAGGCATCGAGGAGTTACGGACGTTTATGCAGCGTGTTTTGAAACACGAAGTGCGCAGACGCGCCGCGCCGCCTGGCCCAGTACGCGTAGTTTGCTTTGATATAGGACCGTTTGGCGACGTAAACAAATACTAGTTTCCACAGTGGAATGAGTGTAGAGTAACGGAAAGTGTTTAATATGTAACTACATGTGACGAAAAAGTAGCTTTTGCGCGAGTTTGTGTAATCCGTATATCTTTTCGGTTTGTATTTGCGTCTTTGAGTGCGTTTTTCTCTGGGACAGTGAGGTCGTATCGGGCTGAAATTTTTATGACGTACTGACGACGGTGGTCGCTTGGCGGTGTCAAAGTTTTAAGATTGTACGTGAAGGCATCGAGGAGTTACGGACGTTTATGCAGCGTGTTTTGAAACACGAAGTGCGCAGACGCGCCGCGCCGCCTGGCCCAGTACGCGTAGTTTGCTTTGATATAGGACCGTTTGGCGACGTAAACAAATACCAGTTTCCACAGTGGAATGAGTGTAGAGTAACGGAAAGTGTTTAATATGTAACTACATGTGACGAAAAAGTAGCTTTTGCGCGAGTTTGTGTAATCCGTATATCTTTTCGGTTTGTATTTGCGTCTTTGAGTGCGTTTTTCTCTGGGACAGTGAGGTCGTATCGGGCTGAAATTTTTATGACGTACTGAGGACGGTGGTCGCTTGGCGGTGTCAAAGTTTTAAGATTGTACGTGAAGGCATCGAGGAGTTACGGACGTTTATGCAGCGTGTTTTGAAACACGAAGTGCGCAGACGCGCCGCGCCGCCTGGCCCAGTACGCGTAGTTTGCTTTGATATAGGACCGTTTGGCGACGTAAACAAATACTAGTTTCCACAGTGGAATGAGTGTAGAGTAACGGAAAGTGTTTAATATGTAACTACATGTGACGAAAAAGTAGCTTTTGCGCGAGTTTGTGTAATCCGTATATCTTTTCGGTTTGTATTTGCGTCTTTGAGTGCGTTTTTCTCTGGGACAGTGAGGTCGTATCGGGCTGAAATTTTTATGACGTACTGACGACGGTGGTCGCTTGGCGGTGTCAAAGTTTTAAGATTGTACGTGAAGGCATCGAGGAGTTACGGACGTTTATGCAGCGTGTTTTGAAACACGAAGTGCGCAGACGCGCCGCGCCGCCTGGCCCAGTACGCGTAGTTTGCTTTGATATAGGACCGTTTGGCGACGTAAACAAATACCAGTTTCCACAGTGGAATGAGTGTAGAGTAACGGAAAGTGTTTAATATGTAACTACATGTGACGAAAAAGTAGCTTTTGCGCGAGTTTGTGTAATCCGTATATCTTTTCGGTTTGTATTTGCGTCTTTGAGTGCGTTTTTCTCTGGGACAGTGAGGTCGTATCGGGCTGAAATTTTTATGACGTACTGAGGACGGTGGTCGCTTGGCGGTGTCAAAGTTTTAAGATTGTACGTGAAGGCATCGAGGAGTTACGGACGTTTATGCAGCGTGTTTTGAAACACGAAGTGCGCAGACGCGCCGCGCCGCCTGGCCCAGTACGCGTAGTTTGCTTTGATATAGGACCGTTTGGCGACGTAAACAAATACTAGTTTCCACAGTGGAATGAGTGTAGAGTAACGGAAAGTGTTTAATATGTAACTACATGTGACGAAAAAGTAGCTTTTGCGCGAGTTTGTGTAATCCGTATATCTTTTCGGTTTGTATTTGCGTCTTTGAGTGCGTTTTTCTCTGGGACAGTGAGGTCGTATCGGGCTGAAATTTTTATGACGTACTGACGACGGTGGTCGCTTGGCGGTGTCAAAGTTTTAAGATTGTACGTGAAGGCATCGAGGAGTTACGGACGTTTATGCAGCGTGTTTTGAAACACGAAGTGCGCAGACGCGCCGCGCCGCCTGGCCCAGTACGCGTAGTTTGCTTTGATATAGGACCGTTTGGCGACGTAAACAAATACCAGTTTCCACAGTGGAATGAGTGTAGAGTAACGGAAAGTGTTTAATATGTAACTACATGTGACGAAAAAGTAGCTTTTGCGCGAGTTTGTGTAATCCGTATATCTTTTCGGTTTGTATTTGCGTCTTTGAGTGCGTTTTTCTCTGGGACAGTGAGGTCGTATCGGGCTGAAATTTTTATGACGTACTGAGGACGGTGGTCGCTTGGCGGTGTCAAAGTTTTAAGATTGTACGTGAAGGCATCGAGGAGTTACGGACGTTTATGCAGCGTGTTTTGAAACACGAAGTGCGCAGACGCGCCGCGCCGCCTGGCCCAGTACGCGTAGTTTGCTTTGATATAGGACCGTTTGGCGACGTAAACAAATACTAGTTTCCACAGTGGAATGAGTGTAGAGTAACGGAAAGTGTTTAATATGTAACTACATGTGACGAAAAAGTAGCTTTTGCGCGAGTTTGTGTAATCCGTATATCTTTTCGGTTTGTATTTGCGTCTTTGAGTGCGTTTTTCTCTGGGACAGTGAGGTCGTATCGGGCTGAAATTTTTATGACGTACTGACGACGGTGGTCGCTTGGCGGTGTCAAAGTTTTAAGATTGTACGTGAAGGCATCGAGGAGTTACGGACGTTTATGCAGCGTGTTTTGAAACACGAAGTGCGCAGACGCGCCGCGCCGCCTGGCCCAGTACGCGTAGTTTGCTTTGATATAGGACCGTTTGGCGACGTAAACAAATACTAGTTTCCACAGTGGAATGAGTGTAGAGTAACGGAAAGTGTTTAATATGTAACTACATGTGACGAAAAAGTAGCTTTTGCGCGAGTTTGTGTAATCCGTATATCTTTTCGGTTTGTATTTGCGTCTTTGAGTGCGTTTTTCTCTGGGACAGTGAGGTCGTATCGGGCTGAAATTTTTATGACGTACTGACGACGGTGGTCGCTTGGCGGTGTCAAAGTTTTAAGATTGTACGTGAAGGCATCGAGGAGTTACGGACGTTTATGCAGCGTGTTTTGAAACACGAAGTGCGCAGACGCGCCGCGCCGCCTGGCCCAGTACGCGTAGTTTGCTTTGATATAGGACCGTTTGGCGACGTAAACAAATACTAGTTTCCACAGTGGAATGAGTGTAGAGTAACGGAAAGTGTTTAATATGTAACTACATGTGACGAAAAAGTAGCTTTTGCGCGAGTTTGTGTAATCCGTATATCTTTTCGGTTTGTATTTGCGTCTTTGAGTGCGTTTTTCTCTGGGACAGTGAGGTCGTATCGGGCTGAAATTTTTATGACGTACTGACGACGGTGGTCGCTTGGCGGTGTCAAAGTTTTAAGATTGTACGTGAAGGCATCGAGGAGTTACGGACGTTTATGCAGCGTGTTTTGAAACACGAAGTGCGCAGACGCGCCGCGCCGCCTGGCCCAGTACGCGTAGTTTGCTTTGATATAGGACCGTTTGGCGACGTAAACAAATACTAGTTTCCACAGTGGAATGAGTGTAGAGTAACGGAAAGTGTTTAATATGTAACTACATGTGACGAAAAAGTAGCTTTTGCGCGAGTTTGTGTAATCCGTATATCTTTTCGGTTTGTATTTGCGTCTTTGAGTGCGTTTTTCTCTGGGACAGTGAGGTCGTATCGGGCTGAAATTTTTATGACGTACTGACGACGGTGGTCGCTTGGCGGTGTCAAAGTTTTAAGATTGTACGTGAAGGCATCGAGGAGTTACGGACGTTTATGCAGCGTGTTTTGAAACACGAAGTGCGCAGACGCGCCGCGCCGCCTGGCCCAGTACGCGTAGTTTGCTTTGATATAGGACCGTTTGGCGACGTAAACAAATACTAGTTTCCACAGTGGAATGAGTGTAGAGTAACGGAAAGTGTTTAATATGTAACTACATGTGACGAAAAAGTAGCTTTTGCGCGAGTTTGTGTAATCCGTATATCTTTTCGGTTTGTATTTGCGTCTTTGAGTGCGTTTTTCTCTGGGACAGTGAGGTCGTATCGGGCTGAAATTTTTATGACGTACTGACGACGGTGGTCGCTTGGCGGTGTCAAAGTTTTAAGATTGTACGTGAAGGCATCGAGGAGTTACGGACGTTTATGCAGCGTGTTTTGAAACACGAAGTGCGCAGACGCGCCGCGCCGCCTGGCCCAGTACGCGTAGTTTGCTTTGATATAGGACCGTTTGGCGACGTAAACAAATACTAGTTTCCACAGTGGAATGAGTGTAGAGTAACGGAAAGTGTTTAATATGTAACTACATGTGACGAAAAAGTAGCTTTTGCGCGAGTTTGTGTAATCCGTATATCTTTTCGGTTTGTATTTGCGTCTTTGAGTGCGTTTTTCTCTGGGACAGTGAGGTCGTATCGGGCTGAAATTTTTATGACGTACTGACGACGGTGGTCGCTTGGCGGTGTCAAAGTTTTAAGATTGTACGTGAAGGCATCGAGGAGTTACGGACGTTTATGCAGCGTGTTTTGAAACACGAAGTGCGCAGACGCGCCGCGCCGCCTGGCCCAGTACGCGTAGTTTGCTTTGATATAGGACCGTTTGGCGACGTAAACAAATACTAGTTTCCACAGTGGAATGAGTGTAGAGTAACGGAAAGTGTTTAATATGTAACTACATGTGACGAAAAAGTAGCTTTTGCGCGAGTTTGTGTAATCCGTATATCTTTTCGGTTTGTATTTGCGTCTTTGAGTGCGTTTTTCTCTGGGACAGTGAGGTCGTATCGGGCTGAAATTTTTATGACGTACTGACGACGGTGGTCGCTTGGCGGTGTCAAAGTTTTAAGATTGTACGTGAAGGCATCGAGGAGTTACGGACGTTTATGCAGCGTGTTTTGAAACACGAAGTGCGCAGACGCGCCGCGCCGCCTGGCCCAGTACGCGTAGTTTGCTTTGATATAGGACCGTTTGGCGACGTAAACAAATACTAGTTTCCACAGTGGAATGAGTGTAGAGTAACGGAAAGTGTTTAATATGTAACTACATGTGACGAAAAAGTAGCTTTTGCGCGAGTTTGTGTAATCCGTATATCTTTTCGGTTTGTATTTGCGTCTTTGAGTGCGTTTTTCTCTGGGACAGTGAGGTCGTATCGGGCTGAAATTTTTATGACGTACTGACGACGGTGGTCGCTTGGCGGTGTCAAAGTTTTAAGATTGTACGTGAAGGCATCGAGGAGTTACGGACGTTTATGCAGCGTGTTTTGAAACACGAAGTGCGCAGACGCGCCGCGCCGCCTGGCCCAGTACGCGTAGTTTGCTTTGATATAGGACCGTTTGGCGACGTAAACAAATACTAGTTTCCACAGTGGAATGAGTGTAGAGTAACGGAAAGTGTTTAATATGTAACTACATGTGACGAAAAAGTAGCTTTTGCGCGAGTTTGTGTAATCCGTATATCTTTTCGGTTTGTATTTGCGTCTTTGAGTGCGTTTTTCTCTGGGACAGTGAGGTCGTATCGGGCTGAAATTTTTATGACGTACTGACGACGGTGGTCGCTTGGCGGTGTCAAAGTTTTAAGATTGTACGTGAAGGCATCGAGGAGTTACGGACGTTTATGCAGCGTGTTTTGAAACACGAAGTGCGCAGACGCGCCGCGCCGCCTGGCCCAGTACGCGTAGTTTGCTTTGATATAGGACCGTTTGGCGACGTAAACAAATACCAGTTTCCACAGTGGAATGAGTGTAGAGTAACGGAAAGTGTTTAATATGTAACTACATGTGACGAAAAAGTAGCTTTTGCGCGAGTTTGTGTAATCCGTATATCTTTTCGGTTTGTATTTGCGTCTTTGAGTGCGTTTTTCTCTGGGACAGTGAGGTCGTATCGGGCTGAAATTTTTATGACGTACTGAGGACGGTGGTCGCTTGGCGGTGTCAAAGTTTTAAGATTGTACGTGAAGGCATCGAGGAGTTACGGACGTTTATGCAGCGTGTTTTGAAACACGAAGTGCGCAGACGCGCCGCGCCGCCTGGCCCAGTACGCGTAGTTTGCTTTGATATAGGACCGTTTGGCGACGTAAACAAATACTAGTTTCCACAGTGGAATGAGTGTAGAGTAACGGAAAGTGTTTAATATGTAACTACATGTGACGAAAAAGTAGCTTTTGCGCGAGTTTGTGTAATCCGTATATCTTTTCGGTTTGTATTTGCGTCTTTGAGTGCGTTTTTCTCTGGGACAGTGAGGTCGTATCGGGCTGAAATTTTTATGACGTACTGACGACGGTGGTCGCTTGGCGGTGTCAAAGTTTTAAGATTGTACGTGAAGGCATCGAGGAGTTACGGACGTTTATGCAGCGTGTTTTGAAACACGAAGTGCGCAGACGCGCCGCGCCGCCTGGCCCAGTACGCGTAGTTTGCTTTGATATAGGACCGTTTGGCGACGTAAACAAATACTAGTTTCCACAGTGGAATGAGTGTAGAGTAACGGAAAGTGTTTAATATGTAACTACATGTGACGAAAAAGTAGCTTTTGCGCGAGTTTGTGTAATCCGTATATCTTTTCGGTTTGTATTTGCGTCTTTGAGTGCGTTTTTCTCTGGGACAGTGAGGTCGTATCGGGCTGAAATTTTTATGACGTACTGACGACGGTGGTCGCTTGGCGGTGTCAAAGTTTTAAGATTGTACGTGAAGGCATCGAGGAGTTACGGACGTTTATGCAGCGTGTTTTGAAACACGAAGTGCGCAGACGCGCCGCGCCGCCTGGCCCAGTACGCGTAGTTTGCTTTGATATAGGACCGTTTGGCGACGTAAACAAATACTAGTTTCCACAGTGGAATGAGTGTAGAGTAACGGAAAGTGTTTAATATGTAACTACATGTGACGAAAAAGTAGCTTTTGCGCGAGTTTGTGTAATCCGTATATCTTTTCGGTTTGTATTTGCGTCTTTGAGTGCGTTTTTCTCTGGGACAGTGAGGTCGTATCGGGCTGAAATTTTTATGACGTACTGACGACGGTGGTCGCTTGGCGGTGTCAAAGTTTTAAGATTGTACGTGAAGGCATCGAGGAGTTACGGACGTTTATGCAGCGTGTTTTGAAACACGAAGTGCGCAGACGCGCCGCGCCGCCTGGCCCAGTACGCGTAGTTTGCTTTGATATAGGACCGTTTGGCGACGTAAACAAATACTAGTTTCCACAGTGGAATGAGTGTAGAGTAACGGAAAGTGTTTAATATGTAACTACATGTGACGAAAAAGTAGCTTTTGCGCGAGTTTGTGTAATCCGTATATCTTTTCGGTTTGTATTTGCGTCTTTGAGTGCGTTTTTCTCTGGGACAGTGAGGTCGTATCGGGCTGAAATTTTTATGACGTACTGACGACGGTGGTCGCTTGGCGGTGTCAAAGTTTTAAGATTGTACGTGAAGGCATCGAGGAGTTACGGACGTTTATGCAGCGTGTTTTGAAACACGAAGTGCGCAGACGCGCCGCGCCGCCTGGCCCAGTACGCGTAGTTTGCTTTGATATAGGACCGTTTGGCGACGTAAACAAATACTAGTTTCCACAGTGGAATGAGTGTAGAGTAACGGAAAGTGTTTAATATGTAACTACATGTGACGAAAAAGTAGCTTTTGCGCGAGTTTGTGTAATCCGTATATCTTTTCGGTTTGTATTTGCGTCTTTGAGTGCGTTTTTCTCTGGGACAGTGAGGTCGTATCGGGCTGAAATTTTTATGACGTACTGAGGACGGTGGTCGCTTGGCGGTGTCAAAGTTTTAAGATTGTACGTGAAGGCATCGAGGAGTTACGGACGTTTATGCAGCGTGTTTTGAAACACGAAGTGCGCAGACGCGCCGCGCCGCCTGGCCCAGTACGCGTAGTTTGCTTTGATATAGGACCGTTTGGCGACGAAAAAAAATACTAGTTTCCACAGTGGAATGAGTGGAGAGTAACGGAAAGTGTTTAATATGTAACTACATGTGACGAAAAAGTAGCTTTTGCGCGAGTTTGTGTAATCCGTTTTTCTTTTCGGTTTGCATTTGCGTCTTTGAGTGCGTTTTTGCCTGGGACAGTAAGGTCGTATCGAGGTGAAATTTTTATGACGTACTGAGGACGGTGGTCGCTTGGCGGTGTCAAAGTTTTAAGATTGTAAGTGAAGGCATCGAGGAGTTACGGACGTTTATGCAGCGTGTTTTGAAACACGATGTGCGCAGACGCGCAGCGCCGCCTGGCCCAGTACGCGTAGTTTGCTTTGATATAGGACCGTTTGGCGACGAAAAAAAATACTAGTTTCCACAGTGGAATGAGTGGAGAGTAACGGAAAGTGTTTAATATGTAACTACATGTGACGAAAAAGTAGCTTTTGCGCGAGTTTGTGTAATCCGTTTTTCTTTTCGGTTTGCATTTGCGTCTTTGAGTGCGTTTTTGCCTGGGACAGTAAGGTCGTATCGAGGTGAAATTTTTATGACGTACTGAGGACGGTGGTCGCTTGGCGGTGTCAAAGTTTTAAGATTGTAAGTGAAGGCATCGAGGAGTTACGGACGTTTATGCAGCGTGTTTTGAAACACGATGTGCGCAGACGCGCAGCGCCGCCTGGCCCAGTACGCGTAGTTTGCTTTGATATAGGACCGTTTGGCGACGAAAAAAAATACTAGTTTCCACAGTGGAATGAGTGGAGAGTAACGGAAAGTGTTTAATATGTAACTACATGTGACGAAAAAGTAGCTTTTGCGCGAGTTTGTGTAATCCGTTTTTCTTTTCGGTTTGCATTTGCGTCTTTGAGTGCGTTTTTGCCTGGGACAGTAAGGTCGTATCGAGGTGAAATTTTTATGACGTACTGAGGACGGTGGTCGCTTGGCGGTGTCAAAGTTTTAAGATTGTAAGTGAAGGCATCGAGGAGTTACGGACGTTTATGCAGCGTGTTTTGAAACACGATGTGCGCAGACGCGCAGCGCCGCCTGGCCCAGTACGCGTAGTTTGCTTTGATATAGGACCGTTTGGCGACGAAAAAAAATACTAGTTTCCACAGTGGAATGAGTGGAGAGTAACGGAAAGTGTTTAATATGTAACTACATGTGACGAAAAAGTAGCTTTTGCGCGAGTTTGTGTAATCCGTTTTTCTTTTCGGTTTGCATTTGCGTCTTTGAGTGCGTTTTTGCCTGGGACAGTAAGGTCGTATCGAGGTGAAATTTTTATGACGTACTGAGGACGGTGGTCGCTTGGCGGTGTCAAAGTTTTAAGATTGTAAGTGAAGGCATCGAGGAGTTACGGACGTTTATGCAGCGTGTTTTGAAACACGATGTGCGCAGACGCGCAGCGCCGCCTGGCCCAGTACGCGTAGTTTGCTTTGATATAGGACCGTTTGGCGACGAAAAAAAATACTAGTTTCCACAGTGGAATGAGTGGAGAGTAACGGAAAGTGTTTAATATGTAACTACATGTGACGAAAAAGTAGCTTTTGCGCGAGTTTGTGTAATCCGTTTTTCTTTTCGGTTTGCATTTGCGTCTTTGAGTGCGTTTTTGCCTGGGACAGTAAGGTCGTATCGAGGTGAAATTTTTATGACGTACTGAGGACGGTGGTCGCTTGGCGGTGTCAAAGTTTTAAGATTGTAAGTGAAGGCATCGAGGAGTTACGGACGTTTATGCAGCGTGTTTTGAAACACGATGTGCGCAGACGCGCAGCGCCGCCTGGCCCAGTACGCGTAGTTTGCTTTGATATAGGACCGTTTGGCGACGAAAAAAAATACTAGTTTCCACAGTGGAATGAGTGGAGAGTAACGGAAAGTGTTTAATATGTAACTACATGTGACGAAAAAGTAGCTTTTGCGCGAGTTTGTGTAATCCGTTTTTCTTTTCGGTTTGCATTTGCGTCTTTGAGTGCGTTTTTGCCTGGGACAGTAAGGTCGTATCGAGGTGAAATTTTTATGACGTACTGAGGACGGTGGTCGCTTGGCGGTGTCAAAGTTTTAAGATTGTAAGTGAAGGCATCGAGGAGTTACGGACGTTTATGCAGCGTGTTTTGAAACACGATGTGCGCAGACGCGCAGCGCCGCCTGGCCCAGTACGCGTAGTTTGCTTTGATATAGGACCGTTTGGCGACGAAAAAAAATACTAGTTTCCACAGTGGAATGAGTGGAGAGTAACGGAAAGTGTTTAATATGTAACTACATGTGACGAAAAAGTAGCTTTTGCGCGAGTTTGTGTAATCCGTTTTTCTTTTCGGTTTGCATTTGCGTCTTTGAGTGCGTTTTTGCCTGGGACAGTAAGGTCGTATCGAGGTGAAATTTTTATGACGTACTGAGGACGGTGGTCGCTTGGCGGTGTCAAAGTTTTAAGATTGTAAGTGAAGGCATCGAGGAGTTACGGACGTTTATGCAGCGTGTTTTGAAACACGATGTGCGCAGACGCGCAGCGCCGCCTGGCCCAGTACGCGTAGTTTGCTTTGATATAGGACCGTTTGGCGACGAAAAAAAATACTAGTTTCCACAGTGGAATGAGTGGAGAGTAACGGAAAGTGTTTAATATGTAACTACATGTGACGAAAAAGTAGCTTTTGCGCGAGTTTGTGTAATCCGTTTTTCTTTTCGGTTTGCATTTGCGTCTTTGAGTGCGTTTTTGCCTGGGACAGTAAGGTCGTATCGAGGTGAAATTTTTATGACGTACTGAGGACGGTGGTCGCTTGGCGGTGTCAAAGTTTTAAGATTGTAAGTGAAGGCATCGAGGAGTTACGGACGTTTATGCAGCGTGTTTTGAAACACGATGTGCGCAGACGCGCAGCGCCGCCTGGCCCAGTACGCGTAGTTTGCTTTGATATAGGACCGTTTGGCGACGAAAAAAAATACTAGTTTCCACAGTGGAATGAGTGGAGAGTAACGGAAAGTGTTTAATATGTAACTACATGTGACGAAAAAGTAGCTTTTGCGCGAGTTTGTGTAATCCGTTTTTCTTTTCGGTTTGCATTTGCGTCTTTGAGTGCGTTTTTGCCTGGGACAGTAAGGTCGTATCGAGGTGAAATTTTTATGACGTACTGAGGACGGTGGTCGCTTGGCGGTGTCAAAGTTTTAAGATTGTAAGTGAAGGCATCGAGGAGTTACGGACGTTTATGCAGCGTGTTTTGAAACACGATGTGCGCAGACGCGCAGCGCCGCCTGGCCCAGTACGCGTAGTTTGCTTTGATATAGGACCGTTTGGCGACGAAAAAAAATACTAGTTTCCACAGTGGAATGAGTGGAGAGTAACGGAAAGTGTTTAATATGTAACTACATGTGACGAAAAAGTAGCTTTTGCGCGAGTTTGTGTAATCCGTTTTTCTTTTCGGTTTGCATTTGCGTCTTTGAGTGCGTTTTTGCCTGGGACAGTAAGGTCGTATCGAGGTGAAATTTTTATGACGTACTGAGGACGGTGGTCGCTTGGCGGTGTCAAAGTTTTAAGATTGTAAGTGAAGGCATCGAGGAGTTACGGACGTTTATGCAGCGTGTTTTGAAACACGATGTGCGCAGACGCGCAGCGCCGCCTGGCCCAGTACGCGTAGTTTGCTTTGATATAGGACCGTTTGGCGACGAAAAAAAATACTAGTTTCCACAGTGGAATGAGTGGAGAGTAACGGAAAGTGTTTAATATGTAACTACATGTGACGAAAAAGTAGCTTTTGCGCGAGTTTGTGTAATCCGTTTTTCTTTTCGGTTTGCATTTGCGTCTTTGAGTGCGTTTTTGCCTGGGACAGTAAGGTCGTATCGAGGTGAAATTTTTATGACGTACTGAGGACGGTGGTCGCTTGGCGGTGTCAAAGTTTTAAGATTGTAAGTGAAGGCATCGAGGAGTTACGGACGTTTATGCAGCGTGTTTTGAAACACGATGTGCGCAGACGCGCAGCGCCGCCTGGCCCAGTACGCGTAGTTTGCTTTGATATAGGACCGTTTGGCGACGAAAAAAAATACTAGTTTCCACAGTGGAATGAGTGGAGAGTAACGGAAAGTGTTTAATATGTAACTACATGTGACGAAAAAGTAGCTTTTGCGCGAGTTTGTGTAATCCGTTTTTCTTTTCGGTTTGCATTTGCGTCTTTGAGTGCGTTTTTGCCTGGGACAGTAAGGTCGTATCGAGGTGAAATTTTTATGACGTACTGAGGACGGTGGTCGCTTGGCGGTGTCAAAGTTTTAAGATTGTAAGTGAAGGCATCGAGGAGTTACGGACGTTTATGCAGCGTGTTTTGAAACACGATGTGCGCAGACGCGCAGCGCCGCCTGGCCCAGTACGCGTAGTTTGCTTTGATATAGGACCGTTTGGCGACGAAAAAAAATACTAGTTTCCACAGTGGAATGAGTGGAGAGTAACGGAAAGTGTTTAATATGTAACTACATGTGACGAAAAAGTAGCTTTTGCGCGAGTTTGTGTAATCCGTTTTTCTTTTCGGTTTGCATTTGCGTCTTTGAGTGCGTTTTTGCCTGGGACAGTAAGGTCGTATCGAGGTGAAATTTTTATGACGTACTGAGGACGGTGGTCGCTTGGCGGTGTCAAAGTTTTAAGATTGTAAGTGAAGGCATCGAGGAGTTACGGACGTTTATGCAGCGTGTTTTGAAACACGATGTGCGCAGACGCGCAGCGCCGCCTGGCCCAGTACGCGTAGTTTGCTTTGATATAGGACCGTTTGGCGACGAAAAAAAATACTAGTTTCCACAGTGGAATGAGTGGAGAGTAACGGAAAGTGTTTAATATGTAACTACATGTGACGAAAAAGTAGCTTTTGCGCGAGTTTGTGTAATCCGTTTTTCTTTTCGGTTTGCATTTGCGTCTTTGAGTGCGTTTTTGCCTGGGACAGTAAGGTCGTATCGAGGTGAAATTTTTATGACGTACTGAGGACGGTGGTCGCTTGGCGGTGTCAAAGTTTTAAGATTGTAAGTGAAGGCATCGAGGAGTTACGGACGTTTATGCAGCGTGTTTTGAAACACGATGTGCGCAGACGCGCAGCGCCGCCTGGCCCAGTACGCGTAGTTTGCTTTGATATAGGACCGTTTGGCGACGAAAAAAAATACTAGTTTCCACAGTGGAATGAGTGGAGAGTAACGGAAAGTGTTTAATATGTAACTACATGTGACGAAAAAGTAGCTTTTGCGCGAGTTTGTGTAATCCGTTTTTCTTTTCGGTTTGCATTTGCGTCTTTGAGTGCGTTTTTGCCTGGGACAGTAAGGTCGTATCGAGGTGAAATTTTTATGACGTACTGAGGACGGTGGTCGCTTGGCGGTGTCAAAGTTTTAAGATTGTAAGTGAAGGCATCGAGGAGTTACGGACGTTTATGCAGCGTGTTTTGAAACACGATGTGCGCAGACGCGCAGCGCCGCCTGGCCCAGTACGCGTAGTTTGCTTTGATATAGGACCGTTTGGCGACGAAAAAAAATACTAGTTTCCACAGTGGAATGAGTGGAGAGTAACGGAAAGTGTTTAATATGTAACTACATGTGACGAAAAAGTAGCTTTTGCGCGAGTTTGTGTAATCCGTTTTTCTTTTCGGTTTGCATTTGCGTCTTTGAGTGCGTTTTTGCCTGGGACAGTAAGGTCGTATCGAGGTGAAATTTTTATGACGTACTGAGGACGGTGGTCGCTTGGCGGTGTCAAAGTTTTAAGATTGTAAGTGAAGGCATCGAGGAGTTACGGACGTTTATGCAGCGTGTTTTGAAACACGATGTGCGCAGACGCGCAGCGCCGCCTGGCCCAGTACGCGTAGTTTGCTTTGATATAGGACCGTTTGGCGACGAAAAAAAATACTAGTTTCCACAGTGGAATGAGTGGAGAGTAACGGAAAGTGTTTAATATGTAACTACATGTGACGAAAAAGTAGCTTTTGCGCGAGTTTGTGTAATCCGTTTTTCTTTTCGGTTTGCATTTGCGTCTTTGAGTGCGTTTTTGCCTGGGACAGTAAGGTCGTATCGAGGTGAAATTTTTATGACGTACTGAGGACGGTGGTCGCTTGGCGGTGTCAAAGTTTTAAGATTGTAAGTGAAGGCATCGAGGAGTTACGGACGTTTATGCAGCGTGTTTTGAAACACGATGTGCGCAGACGCGCAGCGCCGCCTGGCCCAGTACGCGTAGTTTGCTTTGATATAGGACCGTTTGGCGACGAAAAAAAATACTAGTTTCCACAGTGGAATGAGTGGAGAGTAACGGAAAGTGTTTAATATGTAACTACATGTGACGAAAAAGTAGCTTTTGCGCGAGTTTGTGTAATCCGTTTTTCTTTTCGGTTTGCATTTGCGTCTTTGAGTGCGTTTTTGCCTGGGACAGTAAGGTCGTATCGAGGTGAAATTTTTATGACGTACTGAGGACGGTGGTCGCTTGGCGGTGTCAAAGTTTTAAGATTGTAAGTGAAGGCATCGAGGAGTTACGGACGTTTATGCAGCGTGTTTTGAAACACGATGTGCGCAGACGCGCAGCGCCGCCTGGCCCAGTACGCGTAGTTTGCTTTGATATAGGACCGTTTGGCGACGAAAAAAAATACTAGTTTCCACAGTGGAATGAGTGGAGAGTAACGGAAAGTGTTTAATATGTAACTACATGTGACGAAAAAGTAGCTTTTGCGCGAGTTTGTGTAATCCGTTTTTCTTTTCGGTTTGCATTTGCGTCTTTGAGTGCGTTTTTGCCTGGGACAGTAAGGTCGTATCGAGGTGAAATTTTTATGACGTACTGAGGACGGTGGTCGCTTGGCGGTGTCAAAGTTTTAAGATTGTAAGTGAAGGCATCGAGGAGTTACGGACGTTTATGCAGCGTGTTTTGAAACACGATGTGCGCAGACGCGCAGCGCCGCCTGGCCCAGTACGCGTAGTTTGCTTTGATATAGGACCGTTTGGCGACGAAAAAAAATACTAGTTTCCACAGTGGAATGAGTGGAGAGTAACGGAAAGTGTTTAATATGTAACTACATGTGACGAAAAAGTAGCTTTTGCGCGAGTTTGTGTAATCCGTTTTTCTTTTCGGTTTGCATTTGCGTCTTTGAGTGCGTTTTTGCCTGGGACAGTAAGGTCGTATCGAGGTGAAATTTTTATGACGTACTGAGGACGGTGGTCGCTTGGCGGTGTCAAAGTTTTAAGATTGTAAGTGAAGGCATCGAGGAGTTACGGACGTTTATGCAGCGTGTTTTGAAACACGATGTGCGCAGACGCGCAGCGCCGCCTGGCCCAGTACGCGTAGTTTGCTTTGATATAGGACCGTTTGGCGACGAAAAAAAATACTAGTTTCCACAGTGGAATGAGTGGAGAGTAACGGAAAGTGTTTAATATGTAACTACATGTGACGAAAAAGTAGCTTTTGCGCGAGTTTGTGTAATCCGTTTTTCTTTTCGGTTTGCATTTGCGTCTTTGAGTGCGTTTTTGCCTGGGACAGTAAGGTCGTATCGAGGTGAAATTTTTATGACGTACTGAGGACGGTGGTCGCTTGGCGGTGTCAAAGTTTTAAGATTGTAAGTGAAGGCATCGAGGAGTTACGGACGTTTATGCAGCGTGTTTTGAAACACGATGTGCGCAGACGCGCAGCGCCGCCTGGCCCAGTACGCGTAGTTTGCTTTGATATAGGACCGTTTGGCGACGAAAAAAAATACTAGTTTCCACAGTGGAATGAGTGGAGAGTAACGGAAAGTGTTTAATATGTAACTACATGTGACGAAAAAGTAGCTTTTGCGCGAGTTTGTGTAATCCGTTTTTCTTTTCGGTTTGCATTTGCGTCTTTGAGTGCGTTTTTGCCTGGGACAGTAAGGTCGTATCGAGGTGAAATTTTTGTGACGTACTGAGGACGGTGGTCGCTTGGCGGTGTCAAAGTTTTAAGATTGTAAGTGAAGGCATCGAGGAGTTACGGACGTTTATGCAGCGTGTTTTGAAACACGATGTGCGCAGACGCGCAGCGCCGCCTGGCCCAGTACGCGTAGTTTGCTTTGATATAGGACCGTTTGGCGACGAAAAAAAATACTAGTTTCCACAGTGGAATGAGTGGAGAGTAACGGAAAGTGTTTAATATGTAACTACATGTGACGAAAAAGTAGCTTTTGCGCGAGTTTGTGTAATCCGTTTTTCTTTTCGGTTTGCATTTGCGTCTTTGAGTGCGTTTTTGCCTGGGACAGTAAGGTCGTATCGAGGTGAAATTTTTGTGACGTACTGAGGACGGTGGTCGCTTGGCGGTGTCAAAGTTTTAAGATTGTAAGTGAAGGCATCGAGGAGTTACGGACGTTTATGCAGCGTGTTTTGAAACACGATGTGCGCAGACGCGCAGCGCCGCCTGGCCCAGTACGCGTAGTTTGCTTTGATATAGGACCGTTTGGCGACGAAAAAAAATACTAGTTTCCACAGTGGAATGAGTGGAGAGTAACGGAAAGTGTTTAATATGTAACTACATGTGACGAAAAAGTAGCTTTTGCGCGAGTTTGTGTAATCCGTTTTTCTTTTCGGTTTGCATTTGCGTCTTTGAGTGCGTTTTTGCCTGGGACAGTAAGGTCGTATCGAGGTGAAATTTTTATGACGTACTGAGGACGGTGGTCGCTTGGCGGTGTCAAAGTTTTAAGATTGTAAGTGAAGGCATCGAGGAGTTACGGACGTTTATGCAGCGTGTTTTGAAACACGATGTGCGCAGACGCGCAGCGCCGCCTGGCCCAGTACGCGTAGTTTGCTTTGATATAGGACCGTTTGGCGACGAAAAAAAATACTAGTTTCCACAGTGGAATGAGTGGAGAGTAACGGAAAGTGTTTAATATGTAACTACATGTGACGAAAAAGTAGCTTTTGCGCGAGTTTGTGTAATCCGTTTTTCTTTTCGGTTTGCATTTGCGTCTTTGAGTGCGTTTTTGCCTGGGACAGTAAGGTCGTATCGAGGTGAAATTTTTATGACGTACTGAGGACGGTGGTCGCTTGGCGGTGTCAAAGTTTTAAGATTGTAAGTGAAGGCATCGAGGAGTTACGGACGTTTATGCAGCGTGTTTTGAAACACGATGTGCGCAGACGCGCAGCGCCGCCTGGCCCAGTACGCGTAGTTTGCTTTGATATAGGACCGTTTGGCGACGAAAAAAAATACTAGTTTCCACAGTGGAATGAGTGGAGAGTAACGGAAAGTGTTTAATATGTAACTACATGTGACGAAAAAGTAGCTTTTGCGCGAGTTTGTGTAATCCGTTTTTCTTTTCGGTTTGCATTTGCGTCTTTGAGTGCGTTTTTGCCTGGGACAGTAAGGTCGTATCGAGGTGAAATTTTTATGACGTACTGAGGACGGTGGTCGCTTGGCGGTGTCAAAGTTTTAAGATTGTAAGTGAAGGCATCGAGGAGTTACGGACGTTTATGCAGCGTGTTTTGAAACACGATGTGCGCAGACGCGCAGCGCCGCCTGGCCCAGTACGCGTAGTTTGCTTTGATATAGGACCGTTTGGCGACGAAAAAAAATACTAGTTTCCACAGTGGAATGAGTGGAGAGTAACGGAAAGTGTTTAATATGTAACTACATGTGACGAAAAAGTAGCTTTTGCGCGAGTTTGTGTAATCCGTTTTTCTTTTCGGTTTGCATTTGCGTCTTTGAGTGCGTTTTTGCCTGGGACAGTAAGGTCGTATCGAGGTGAAATTTTTATGACGTACTGAGGACGGTGGTCGCTTGGCGGTGTCAAAGTTTTAAGATTGTAAGTGAAGGCATCGAGGAGTTACGGACGTTTATGCAGCGTGTTTTGAAACACGATGTGCGCAGACGCGCAGCGCCGCCTGGCCCAGTACGCGTAGTTTGCTTTGATATAGGACCGTTTGGCGACGAAAAAAAATACTAGTTTCCACAGTGGAATGAGTGGAGAGTAACGGAAAGTGTTTAATATGTAACTACATGTGACGAAAAAGTAGCTTTTGCGCGAGTTTGTGTAATCCGTTTTTCTTTTCGGTTTGCATTTGCGTCTTTGAGTGCGTTTTTGCCTGGGACAGTAAGGTCGTATCGAGGTGAAATTTTTATGACGTACTGAGGACGGTGGTCGCTTGGCGGTGTCAAAGTTTTAAGATTGTAAGTGAAGGCATCGAGGAGTTACGGACGTTTATGCAGCGTGTTTTGAAACACGATGTGCGCAGACGCGCAGCGCCGCCTGGCCCAGTACGCGTAGTTTGCTTTGATATAGGACCGTTTGGCGACGAAAAAAAATACTAGTTTCCACAGTGGAATGAGTGGAGAGTAACGGAAAGTGTTTAATATGTAACTACATGTGACGAAAAAGTAGCTTTTGCGCGAGTTTGTGTAATCCGTTTTTCTTTTCGGTTTGCATTTGCGTCTTTGAGTGCGTTTTTGCCTGGGACAGTAAGGTCGTATCGAGGTGAAATTTTTATGACGTACTGAGGACGGTGGTCGCTTGGCGGTGTCAAAGTTTTAAGATTGTAAGTGAAGGCATCGAGGAGTTACGGACGTTTATGCAGCGTGTTTTGAAACACGATGTGCGCAGACGCGCAGCGCCGCCTGGCCCAGTACGCGTAGTTTGCTTTGATATAGGACCGTTTGGCGACGAAAAAAAATACTAGTTTCCACAGTGGAATGAGTGGAGAGTAACGGAAAGTGTTTAATATGTAACTACATGTGACGAAAAAGTAGCTTTTGCGCGAGTTTGTGTAATCCGTTTTTCTTTTCGGTTTGCATTTGCGTCTTTGAGTGCGTTTTTGCCTGGGACAGTAAGGTCGTATCGAGGTGAAATTTTTATGACGTACTGAGGACGGTGGTCGCTTGGCGGTGTCAAAGTTTTAAGATTGTAAGTGAAGGCATCGAGGAGTTACGGACGTTTATGCAGCGTGTTTTGAAACACGATGTGCGCAGACGCGCAGCGCCGCCTGGCCCAGTACGCGTAGTTTGCTTTGATATAGGACCGTTTGGCGACGAAAAAAAATACTAGTTTCCACAGTGGAATGAGTGGAGAGTAACGGAAAGTGTTTAATATGTAACTACATGTGACGAAAAAGTAGCTTTTGCGCGAGTTTGTGTAATCCGTTTTTCTTTTCGGTTTGCATTTGCGTCTTTGAGTGCGTTTTTGCCTGGGACAGTAAGGTCGTATCGAGGTGAAATTTTTATGACGTACTGAGGACGGTGGTCGCTTGGCGGTGTCAAAGTTTTAAGATTGTAAGTGAAGGCATCGAGGAGTTACGGACGTTTATGCAGCGTGTTTTGAAACACGATGTGCGCAGACGCGCAGCGCCGCCTGGCCCAGTACGCGTAGTTTGCTTTGATATAGGACCGTTTGGCGACGAAAAAAAATACTAGTTTCCACAGTGGAATGAGTGGAGAGTAACGGAAAGTGTTTAATATGTAACTACATGTGACGAAAAAGTAGCTTTTGCGCGAGTTTGTGTAATCCGTTTTTCTTTTCGGTTTGCATTTGCGTCTTTGAGTGCGTTTTTGCCTGGGACAGTAAGGTCGTATCGAGGTGAAATTTTTATGACGTACTGAGGACGGTGGTCGCTTGGCGGTGTCAAAGTTTTAAGATTGTAAGTGAAGGCATCGAGGAGTTACGGACGTTTATGCAGCGTGTTTTGAAACACGATGTGCGCAGACGCGCAGCGCCGCCTGGCCCAGTACGCGTAGTTTGCTTTGATATAGGACCGTTTGGCGACGAAAAAAAATACTAGTTTCCACAGTGGAATGAGTGGAGAGTAACGGAAAGTGTTTAATATGTAACTACATGTGACGAAAAAGTAGCTTTTGCGCGAGTTTGTGTAATCCGTTTTTCTTTTCGGTTTGCATTTGCGTCTTTGAGTGCGTTTTTGCCTGGGACAGTAAGGTCGTATCGAGGTGAAATTTTTATGACGTACTGAGGACGGTGGTCGCTTGGCGGTGTCAAAGTTTTAAGATTGTAAGTGAAGGCATCGAGGAGTTACGGACGTTTATGCAGCGTGTTTTGAAACACGATGTGCGCAGACGCGCAGCGCCGCCTGGCCCAGTACGCGTAGTTTGCTTTGATATAGGACCGTTTGGCGACGAAAAAAAATACTAGTTTCCACAGTGGAATGAGTGGAGAGTAACGGAAAGTGTTTAATATGTAACTACATGTGACGAAAAAGTAGCTTTTGCGCGAGTTTGTGTAATCCGTTTTTCTTTTCGGTTTGCATTTGCGTCTTTGAGTGCGTTTTTGCCTGGGACAGTAAGGTCGTATCGAGGTGAAATTTTTATGACGTACTGAGGACGGTGGTCGCTTGGCGGTGTCAAAGTTTTAAGATTGTAAGTGAAGGCATCGAGGAGTTACGGACGTTTATGCAGCGTGTTTTGAAACACGATGTGCGCAGACGCGCAGCGCCGCCTGGCCCAGTACGCGTAGTTTGCTTTGATATAGGACCGTTTGGCGACGAAAAAAAATACTAGTTTCCACAGTGGAATGAGTGGAGAGTAACGGAAAGTGTTTAATATGTAACTACATGTGACGAAAAAGTAGCTTTTGCGCGAGTTTGTGTAATCCGTTTTTCTTTTCGGTTTGCATTTGCGTCTTTGAGTGCGTTTTTGCCTGGGACAGTAAGGTCGTATCGAGGTGAAATTTTTATGACGTACTGAGGACGGTGGTCGCTTGGCGGTGTCAAAGTTTTAAGATTGTAAGTGAAGGCATCGAGGAGTTACGGACGTTTATGCAGCGTGTTTTGAAACACGATGTGCGCAGACGCGCAGCGCCGCCTGGCCCAGTACGCGTAGTTTGCTTTGATATAGGACCGTTTGGCGACGAAAAAAAATACTAGTTTCCACAGTGGAATGAGTGGAGAGTAACGGAAAGTGTTTAATATGTAACTACATGTGACGAAAAAGTAGCTTTTGCGCGAGTTTGTGTAATCCGTTTTTCTTTTCGGTTTGCATTTGCGTCTTTGAGTGCGTTTTTGCCTGGGACAGTAAGGTCGTATCGAGGTGAAATTTTTATGACGTACTGAGGACGGTGGTCGCTTGGCGGTGTCAAAGTTTTAAGATTGTAAGTGAAGGCATCGAGGAGTTACGGACGTTTATGCAGCGTGTTTTGAAACACGATGTGCGCAGACGCGCAGCGCCGCCTGGCCCAGTACGCGTAGTTTGCTTTGATATAGGACCGTTTGGCGACGAAAAAAAATACTAGTTTCCACAGTGGAATGAGTGGAGAGTAACGGAAAGTGTTTAATATGTAACTACATGTGACGAAAAAGTAGCTTTTGCGCGAGTTTGTGTAATCCGTTTTTCTTTTCGGTTTGCATTTGCGTCTTTGAGTGCGTTTTTGCCTGGGACAGTAAGGTCGTATCGAGGTGAAATTTTTATGACGTACTGAGGACGGTGGTCGCTTGGCGGTGTCAAAGTTTTAAGATTGTAAGTGAAGGCATCGAGGAGTTACGGACGTTTATGCAGCGTGTTTTGAAACACGATGTGCGCAGACGCGCAGCGCCGCCTGGCCCAGTACGCGTAGTTTGCTTTGATATAGGACCGTTTGGCGACGAAAAAAAATACTAGTTTCCACAGTGGAATGAGTGGAGAGTAACGGAAAGTGTTTAATATGTAACTACATGTGACGAAAAAGTAGCTTTTGCGCGAGTTTGTGTAATCCGTTTTTCTTTTCGGTTTGCATTTGCGTCTTTGAGTGCGTTTTTGCCTGGGACAGTAAGGTCGTATCGAGGTGAAATTTTTATGACGTACTGAGGACGGTGGTCGCTTGGCGGTGTCAAAGTTTTAAGATTGTAAGTGAAGGCATCGAGGAGTTACGGACGTTTATGCAGCGTGTTTTGAAACACGATGTGCGCAGACGCGCAGCGCCGCCTGGCCCAGTACGCGTAGTTTGCTTTGATATAGGACCGTTTGGCGACGAAAAAAAATACTTGTTTCCACAGTGGAATGAGTGGAGAGTAACGGAAAGTGTTTAATATGTAACTACATGTGACGAAAAAGTAGCTTTTGCGCGAGTTTGTGTAATCCGTTTTTCTTTTCGGTTTGCATTTGCGTCTTTGAGTGCGTTTTTGCCTGGGACAGTAAGGTCGTATCGAGGTGAAATTTTTATGACGTACTGAGGACGGTGGTCGCTTGGCGGTGTCAAAGTTTTAAGATTGTAAGTGAAGGCATCGAGGAGTTACGGACGTTTATGCAGCGTGTTTTGAAACACGATGTGCGCAGACGCGCAGCGCCGCCTGGCCCAGTACGCGTAGTTTGCTTTGATATAGGACCGTTTGGCGACGAAAAAAAATACTTGTTTCCACAGTGGAATGAGTGGAGAGTAACGGAAAGTGTTTAATATGTAACTACATGTGACGAAAAAGTAGCTTTTGCGCGAGTTTGTGTAATCCGTTTTTCTTTTCGGTTTGCATTTGCGTCTTTGAGTGCGTTTTTGCCTGGGACAGTAAGGTCGTATCGAGGTGAAATTTTTATGACGTACTGAGGACGGTGGTCGCTTGGCGGTGTCAAAGTTTTAAGATTGTAAGTGAAGGCATCGAGGAGTTACGGACGTTTATGCAGCGTGTTTTGAAACACGATGTGCGCAGACGCGCAGCGCCGCCTGGCCCAGTACGCGTAGTTTGCTTTGATATAGGACCGTTTGGCGACGAAAAAAAATACTAGTTTCCACAGTGGAATGAGTGGAGAGTAACGGAAAGTGTTTAATATGTAACTACATGTGACGAAAAAGTAGCTTTTGCGCGAGTTTGTGTAATCCGTTTTTCTTTTCGGTTTGCATTTGCGTCTTTGAGTGCGTTTTTGCCTGGGACAGTAAGGTCGTATCGAGGTGAAATTTTTATGACGTACTGAGGACGGTGGTCGCTTGGCGGTGTCAAAGTTTTAAGATTGTAAGTGAAGGCATCGAGGAGTTACGGACGTTTATGCAGCGTGTTTTGAAACACGATGTGCGCAGACGCGCAGCGCCGCCTGGCCCAGTACGCGTAGTTTGCTTTGATATAGGACCGTTTGGCGACGAAAAAAAATACTAGTTTCCACAGTGGAATGAGTGGAGAGTAACGGAAAGTGTTTAATATGTAACTACATGTGACGAAAAAGTAGCTTTTGCGCGAGTTTGTGTAATCCGTTTTTCTTTTCGGTTTGCATTTGCGGCGTCTTTGAGTGCGTTTTTGCCTGGACAGTAAGGTCGTATCGAGGTGAAATTTTTATGACGTACTGAGGACGGTGGTCGCTTGGCGGTGTCAAAGTTTTAAGATTGTAAGTGAAGGCATCGAGGAGTTACGGGGACGTTTATGCAGCGTGTTTTGAAACACGATGTGCGCAGACGCGCAGCGCCGCCTGGCCCAGTACGCGTAGTTTGCTTTGATATAGGACCGTTTGCGACGAAAAAAAATACTAGTTTCCACAGTGGAATAGAGTGGAGAGTAACGGAAAGTGTTTAATATGTAACTACATGTGACGAAAAAGTAGCTTTTGCGCGAGTTTGTGTAATCCGTTTTTCTTTTCGGTTTGCATTTGCGTCTTTGAGTGCGTTTTTGCCTGGGACAGTAAGGTCGTATCGAGGTGAAATTTTTATGACGTACTGAGGACGGTGGTCGCTTGGCGGTGTCAAAGTTTTAGATTGTAAGTGAAGGCATCGAGGATTTACGGACGTTTATGCAGCGTGTTTGAAACACGATGTGCGCAGACGCGCAGCGCCGCTGGCCCAGTACGCGTAGATTTGCTTTGATATAGGACCGTTTTGGCGACGAAAAAAAATACTAGTTTCCACAGTGGAATGAGTGGGAGAGGTAACGGAAAGTGTTTAATATGTAACTACATGTGACGAAAAAGTAGCTTTTGCGCGAGTTTGTGTAATCCGTTTTTCTTTTCTTTGCGTCTTTGAGTGCGTTTTTGCCTGGGACAGTAAGGTCGTATCGAGCTGAAATTTTTATGACGTACTGAGGACGGTGGTCGCTTGGCGGTGTCAAAGTTTTAAGATTGTAAGTGAAGGCATCGAGGAGTTACGGACGTTTATGCAGCGTGTTTTGAAACACCAAGTGCGCAGACGCGCCGCGCCGCCTGGCCCAGTACGCGTAGTTTGCTTTGATATAGGACCGTTTGGCGACGAAAAAAAATACTAGTTTCCACAGTGGAATGAGTGGAGAGTAACGGAAAGTGTTTAATATGTAACTACATGTGACGAAAAAGTAGCTTTTGCGCGAGTTTGTGTAATCCGTTTTTCTTTTCGGTTTGCATTTGCGTCTTTGAGTGCGTTTTTGCCTGGGACAGTAAGGTCGTATCGAGCTGAAATTTTTATGACGTACTGAGGACGGTGGTCGCTTGGCGGTGTCAAAGTTTTAAGATTGTAAGTGAAGGCATCGAGGAGTTACGGACGTTTATGCAGCGTGTTTTGAAACACCAAGTGCGCAGACGCGCCGCGCCGCCTGGCCCAGTACGCGTAGTTTGCTTTGATATAGGACCGTTTGGCGACGAAAAAAAATACTAGTTTCCACAGTGGAATGAGTGGAGAGTAACGGAAAGTGTTTAATATGTAACTACATGTGACGAAAAAGTAGCTTTTGCGCGAGTTTGTGTAATCCGTTTTTCTTTTCGGTTTGCATTTGCGTCTTTGAGTGCGTTTTTGCCTGGGACAGTAAGGTCGTATCGAGCTGAAATTTTTATGACGTACTGAGGACGGTGGTCGCTTGGCGGTGTCAAAGTTTTAAGATTGTAAGTGAAGGCATCGAGGAGTTACGGACGTTTATGCAGCGTGTTTTGAAACACCAAGTGCGCAGACGCGCCGCGCCGCCTGGCCCAGTACGCGTAGTTTGCTTTGATATAGGACCGTTTGGCGACGAAAAAAAATACTAGTTTCCACAGTGGAATGAGTGGAGAGTAACGGAAAGTGTTTAATATGTAACTACATGTGACGAAAAAGTAGCTTTTGCGCGAGTTTGTGTAATCCGTTTTTCTTTTCGGTTTGCATTTGCGTCTTTGAGTGCGTTTTTGCCTGGGACAGTAAGGTCGTATCGAGCTGAAATTTTTATGACGTACTGAGGACGGTGGTCGCTTGGCGGTGTCAAAGTTTTAAGATTGTAAGTGAAGGCATCGAGGAGTTACGGACGTTTATGCAGCGTGTTTTGAAACACCAAGTGCGCAGACGCGCCGCGCCGCCTGGCCCAGTACGCGTAGTTTGCTTTGATATAGGACCGTTTGGCGACGAAAAAAAATACTAGTTTCCACAGTGGAATGAGTGGAGAGTAACGGAAAGTGTTTAATATGTAACTACATGTGACGAAAAAGTAGCTTTTGCGCGAGTTTGTGTAATCCGTTTTTCTTTTCGGTTTGCATTTGCGTCTTTGAGTGCGTTTTTGCCTGGGACAGTAAGGTCGTATCGAGCTGAAATTTTTATGACGTACTGAGGACGGTGGTCGCTTGGCGGTGTCAAAGTTTTAAGATTGTAAGTGAAGGCATCGAGGAGTTACGGACGTTTATGCAGCGTGTTTTGAAACACCAAGTGCGCAGACGCGCCGCGCCGCCTGGCCCAGTACGCGTAGTTTGCTTTGATATAGGACCGTTTGGCGACGAAAAAAAATACTAGTTTCCACAGTGGAATGAGTGGAGAGTAACGGAAAGTGTTTAATATGTAACTACATGTGACGAAAAAGTAGCTTTTGCGCGAGTTTGTGTAATCCGTTTTTCTTTTCGGTTTGCATTTGCGTCTTTGAGTGCGTTTTTGCCTGGGACAGTAAGGTCGTATCGAGCTGAAATTTTTATGACGTACTGAGGACGGTGGTCGCTTGGCGGTGTCAAAGTTTTAAGATTGTAAGTGAAGGCATCGAGGAGTTACGGACGTTTATGCAGCGTGTTTTGAAACACCAAGTGCGCAGACGCGCCGCGCCGCCTGGCCCAGTACGCGTAGTTTGCTTTGATATAGGACCGTTTGGCGACGAAAAAAAATACTAGTTTCCACAGTGGAATGAGTGGAGAGTAACGGAAAGTGTTTAATATGTAACTACATGTGACGAAAAAGTAGCTTTTGCGCGAGTTTGTGTAATCCGTTTTTCTTTTCGGTTTGCATTTGCGTCTTTGAGTGCGTTTTTGCCTGGGACAGTAAGGTCGTATCGAGCTGAAATTTTTATGACGTACTGAGGACGGTGGTCGCTTGGCGGTGTCAAAGTTTTAAGATTGTAAGTGAAGGCATCGAGGAGTTACGGACGTTTATGCAGCGTGTTTTGAAACACCAAGTGCGCAGACGCGCCGCGCCGCCTGGCCCAGTACGCGTAGTTTGCTTTGATATAGGACCGTTTGGCGACGAAAAAAAATACTAGTTTCCACAGTGGAATGAGTGGAGAGTAACGGAAAGTGTTTAATATGTAACTACATGTGACGAAAAAGTAGCTTTTGCGCGAGTTTGTGTAATCCGTTTTTCTTTTCGGTTTGCATTTGCGTCTTTGAGTGCGTTTTTGCCTGGGACAGTAAGGTCGTATCGAGCTGAAATTTTTATGACGTACTGAGGACGGTGGTCGCTTGGCGGTGTCAAAGTTTTAAGATTGTAAGTGAAGGCATCGAGGAGTTACGGACGTTTATGCAGCGTGTTTTGAAACACCAAGTGCGCAGACGCGCCGCGCCGCCTGGCCCAGTACGCGTAGTTTGCTTTGATATAGGACCGTTTGGCGACGAAAAAAAATACTAGTTTCCACAGTGGAATGAGTGGAGAGTAACGGAAAGTGTTTAATATGTAACTACATGTGACGAAAAAGTAGCTTTTGCGCGAGTTTGTGTAATCCGTTTTTCTTTTCGGTTTGCATTTGCGTCTTTGAGTGCGTTTTTGCCTGGGACAGTAAGGTCGTATCGAGCTGAAATTTTTATGACGTACTGAGGACGGTGGTCGCTTGGCGGTGTCAAAGTTTTAAGATTGTAAGTGAAGGCATCGAGGAGTTACGGACGTTTATGCAGCGTGTTTTGAAACACCAAGTGCGCAGACGCGCCGCGCCGCCTGGCCCAGTACGCGTAGTTTGCTTTGATATAGGACCGTTTGGCGACGAAAAAAAATACTAGTTTCCACAGTGGAATGAGTGGAGAGTAACGGAAAGTGTTTAATATGTAACTACATGTGACGAAAAAGTAGCTTTTGCGCGAGTTTGTGTAATCCGTTTTTCTTTTCGGTTTGCATTTGCGTCTTTGAGTGCGTTTTTGCCTGGGACAGTAAGGTCGTATCGAGCTGAAATTTTTATGACGTACTGAGGACGGTGGTCGCTTGGCGGTGTCAAAGTTTTAAGATTGTAAGTGAAGGCATCGAGGAGTTACGGACGTTTATGCAGCGTGTTTTGAAACACCAAGTGCGCAGACGCGCCGCGCCGCCTGGCCCAGTACGCGTAGTTTGCTTTGATATAGGACCGTTTGGCGACGAAAAAAAATACTAGTTTCCACAGTGGAATGAGTGGAGAGTAACGGAAAGTGTTTAATATGTAACTACATGTGACGAAAAAGTAGCTTTTGCGCGAGTTTGTGTAATCCGTTTTTCTTTTCGGTTTGCATTTGCGTCTTTGAGTGCGTTTTTGCCTGGGACAGTAAGGTCGTATCGAGCTGAAATTTTTATGACGTACTGAGGACGGTGGTCGCTTGGCGGTGTCAAAGTTTTAAGATTGTAAGTGAAGGCATCGAGGAGTTACGGACGTTTATGCAGCGTGTTTTGAAACACCAAGTGCGCAGACGCGCCGCGCCGCCTGGCCCAGTACGCGTAGTTTGCTTTGATATAGGACCGTTTGGCGACGAAAAAAAATACTAGTTTCCACAGTGGAATGAGTGGAGAGTAACGGAAAGTGTTTAATATGTAACTACATGTGACGAAAAAGTAGCTTTTGCGCGAGTTTGTGTAATCCGTTTTTCTTTTCGGTTTGCATTTGCGTCTTTGAGTGCGTTTTTGCCTGGGACAGTAAGGTCGTATCGAGCTGAAATTTTTATGACGTACTGAGGACGGTGGTCGCTTGGCGGTGTCAAAGTTTTAAGATTGTAAGTGAAGGCATCGAGGAGTTACGGACGTTTATGCAGCGTGTTTTGAAACACCAAGTGCGCAGACGCGCCGCGCCGCCTGGCCCAGTACGCGTAGTTTGCTTTGATATAGGACCGTTTGGCGACGAAAAAAAATACTAGTTTCCACAGTGGAATGAGTGGAGAGTAACGGAAAGTGTTTAATATGTAACTACATGTGACGAAAAAGTAGCTTTTGCGCGAGTTTGTGTAATCCGTTTTTCTTTTCGGTTTGCATTTGCGTCTTTGAGTGCGTTTTTGCCTGGGACAGTAAGGTCGTATCGAGCTGAAATTTTTATGACGTACTGAGGACGGTGGTCGCTTGGCGGTGTCAAAGTTTTAAGATTGTAAGTGAAGGCATCGAGGAGTTACGGACGTTTATGCAGCGTGTTTTGAAACACCAAGTGCGCAGACGCGCCGCGCCGCCTGGCCCAGTACGCGTAGTTTGCTTTGATATAGGACCGTTTGGCGACGAAAAAAAATACTAGTTTCCACAGTGGAATGAGTGGAGAGTAACGGAAAGTGTTTAATATGTAACTACATGTGACGAAAAAGTAGCTTTTGCGCGAGTTTGTGTAATCCGTTTTTCTTTTCGGTTTGCATTTGCGTCTTTGAGTGCGTTTTTGCCTGGGACAGTAAGGTCGTATCGAGCTGAAATTTTTATGACGTACTGAGGACGGTGGTCGCTTGGCGGTGTCAAAGTTTTAAGATTGTAAGTGAAGGCATCGAGGAGTTACGGACGTTTATGCAGCGTGTTTTGAAACACCAAGTGCGCAGACGCGCCGCGCCGCCTGGCCCAGTACGCGTAGTTTGCTTTGATATAGGACCGTTTGGCGACGAAAAAAAATACTAGTTTCCACAGTGGAATGAGTGGAGAGTAACGGAAAGTGTTTAATATGTAACTACATGTGACGAAAAAGTAGCTTTTGCGCGAGTTTGTGTAATCCGTTTTTCTTTTCGGTTTGCATTTGCGTCTTTGAGTGCGTTTTTGCCTGGGACAGTAAGGTCGTATCGAGCTGAAATTTTTATGACGTACTGAGGACGGTGGTCGCTTGGCGGTGTCAAAGTTTTAAGATTGTAAGTGAAGGCATCGAGGAGTTACGGACGTTTATGCAGCGTGTTTTGAAACACCAAGTGCGCAGACGCGCCGCGCCGCCTGGCCCAGTACGCGTAGTTTGCTTTGATATAGGACCGTTTGGCGACGAAAAAAAATACTAGTTTCCACAGTGGAATGAGTGGAGAGTAACGGAAAGTGTTTAATATGTAACTACATGTGACGAAAAAGTAGCTTTTGCGCGAGTTTGTGTAATCCGTTTTTCTTTTCGGTTTGCATTTGCGTCTTTGAGTGCGTTTTTGCCTGGGACAGTAAGGTCGTATCGAGCTGAAATTTTTATGACGTACTGAGGACGGTGGTCGCTTGGCGGTGTCAAAGTTTTAAGATTGTAAGTGAAGGCATCGAGGAGTTACGGACGTTTATGCAGCGTGTTTTGAAACACCAAGTGCGCAGACGCGCCGCGCCGCCTGGCCCAGTACGCGTAGTTTGCTTTGATATAGGACCGTTTGGCGACGAAAAAAAATACTAGTTTCCACAGTGGAATGAGTGGAGAGTAACGGAAAGTGTTTAATATGTAACTACATGTGACGAAAAAGTAGCTTTTGCGCGAGTTTGTGTAATCCGTTTTTCTTTTCGGTTTGCATTTGCGTCTTTGAGTGCGTTTTTGCCTGGGACAGTAAGGTCGTATCGAGCTGAAATTTTTATGACGTACTGAGGACGGTGGTCGCTTGGCGGTGTCAAAGTTTTAAGATTGTAAGTGAAGGCATCGAGGAGTTACGGACGTTTATGCAGCGTGTTTTGAAACACCAAGTGCGCAGACGCGCCGCGCCGCCTGGCCCAGTACGCGTAGTTTGCTTTGATATAGGACCGTTTGGCGACGAAAAAAAATACTAGTTTCCACAGTGGAATGAGTGGAGAGTAACGGAAAGTGTTTAATATGTAACTACATGTGACGAAAAAGTAGCTTTTGCGCGAGTTTGTGTAATCCGTTTTTCTTTTCGGTTTGCATTTGCGTCTTTGAGTGCGTTTTTGCCTGGGACAGTAAGGTCGTATCGAGCTGAAATTTTTATGACGTACTGAGGACGGTGGTCGCTTGGCGGTGTCAAAGTTTTAAGATTGTAAGTGAAGGCATCGAGGAGTTACGGACGTTTATGCAGCGTGTTTTGAAACACCAAGTGCGCAGACGCGCCGCGCCGCCTGGCCCAGTACGCGTAGTTTGCTTTGATATAGGACCGTTTGGCGACGAAAAAAAATACTAGTTTCCACAGTGGAATGAGTGGAGAGTAACGGAAAGTGTTTAATATGTAACTACATGTGACGAAAAAGTAGCTTTTGCGCGAGTTTGTGTAATCCGTTTTTCTTTTCGGTTTGCATTTGCGTCTTTGAGTGCGTTTTTGCCTGGGACAGTAAGGTCGTATCGAGCTGAAATTTTTATGACGTACTGAGGACGGTGGTCGCTTGGCGGTGTCAAAGTTTTAAGATTGTAAGTGAAGGCATCGAGGAGTTACGGACGTTTATGCAGCGTGTTTTGAAACACCAAGTGCGCAGACGCGCCGCGCCGCCTGGCCCAGTACGCGTAGTTTGCTTTGATATAGGACCGTTTGGCGACGAAAAAAAATACTAGTTTCCACAGTGGAATGAGTGGAGAGTAACGGAAAGTGTTTAATATGTAACTACATGTGACGAAAAAGTAGCTTTTGCGCGAGTTTGTGTAATCCGTTTTTCTTTTCGGTTTGCATTTGCGTCTTTGAGTGCGTTTTTGCCTGGGACAGTAAGGTCGTATCGAGCTGAAATTTTTATGACGTACTGAGGACGGTGGTCGCTTGGCGGTGTCAAAGTTTTAAGATTGTAAGTGAAGGCATCGAGGAGTTACGGACGTTTATGCAGCGTGTTTTGAAACACCAAGTGCGCAGACGCGCCGCGCCGCCTGGCCCAGTACGCGTAGTTTGCTTTGATATAGGACCGTTTGGCGACGAAAAAAAATACTAGTTTCCACAGTGGAATGAGTGGAGAGTAACGGAAAGTGTTTAATATGTAACTACATGTGACGAAAAAGTAGCTTTTGCGCGAGTTTGTGTAATCCGTTTTTCTTTTCGGTTTGCATTTGCGTCTTTGAGTGCGTTTTTGCCTGGGACAGTAAGGTCGTATCGAGCTGAAATTTTTATGACGTACTGAGGACGGTGGTCGCTTGGCGGTGTCAAAGTTTTAAGATTGTAAGTGAAGGCATCGAGGAGTTACGGACGTTTATGCAGCGTGTTTTGAAACACCAAGTGCGCAGACGCGCCGCGCCGCCTGGCCCAGTACGCGTAGTTTGCTTTGATATAGGACCGTTTGGCGACGAAAAAAAATACTAGTTTCCACAGTGGAATGAGTGGAGAGTAACGGAAAGTGTTTAATATGTAACTACATGTGACGAAAAAGTAGCTTTTGCGCGAGTTTGTGTAATCCGTTTTTCTTTTCGGTTTGCATTTGCGTCTTTGAGTGCGTTTTTGCCTGGGACAGTAAGGTCGTATCGAGCTGAAATTTTTATGACGTACTGAGGACGGTGGTCGCTTGGCGGTGTCAAAGTTTTAAGATTGTAAGTGAAGGCATCGAGGAGTTACGGACGTTTATGCAGCGTGTTTTGAAACACCAAGTGCGCAGACGCGCCGCGCCGCCTGGCCCAGTACGCGTAGTTTGCTTTGATATAGGACCGTTTGGCGACGAAAAAAAATACTAGTTTCCACAGTGGAATGAGTGGAGAGTAACGGAAAGTGTTTAATATGTAACTACATGTGACGAAAAAGTAGCTTTTGCGCGAGTTTGTGTAATCCGTTTTTCTTTTCGGTTTGCATTTGCGTCTTTGAGTGCGTTTTTGCCTGGGACAGTAAGGTCGTATCGAGCTGAAATTTTTATGACGTACTGAGGACGGTGGTCGCTTGGCGGTGTCAAAGTTTTAAGATTGTAAGTGAAGGCATCGAGGAGTTACGGACGTTTATGCAGCGTGTTTTGAAACACCAAGTGCGCAGACGCGCCGCGCCGCCTGGCCCAGTACGCGTAGTTTGCTTTGATATAGGACCGTTTGGCGACGAAAAAAAATACTAGTTTCCACAGTGGAATGAGTGGAGAGTAACGGAAAGTGTTTAATATGTAACTACATGTGACGAAAAAGTAGCTTTTGCGCGAGTTTGTGTAATCCGTTTTTCTTTTCGGTTTGCATTTGCGTCTTTGAGTGCGTTTTTGCCTGGGACAGTAAGGTCGTATCGAGCTGAAATTTTTATGACGTACTGAGGACGGTGGTCGCTTGGCGGTGTCAAAGTTTTAAGATTGTAAGTGAAGGCATCGAGGAGTTACGGACGTTTATGCAGCGTGTTTTGAAACACCAAGTGCGCAGACGCGCCGCGCCGCCTGGCCCAGTACGCGTAGTTTGCTTTGATATAGGACCGTTTGGCGACGAAAAAAAATACTAGTTTCCACAGTGGAATGAGTGGAGAGTAACGGAAAGTGTTTAATATGTAACTACATGTGACGAAAAAGTAGCTTTTGCGCGAGTTTGTGTAATCCGTTTTTCTTTTCGGTTTGCATTTGCGTCTTTGAGTGCGTTTTTGCCTGGGACAGTAAGGTCGTATCGAGCTGAAATTTTTATGACGTACTGAGGACGGTGGTCGCTTGGCGGTGTCAAAGTTTTAAGATTGTAAGTGAAGGCATCGAGGAGTTACGGACGTTTATGCAGCGTGTTTTGAAACACCAAGTGCGCAGACGCGCCGCGCCGCCTGGCCCAGTACGCGTAGTTTGCTTTGATATAGGACCGTTTGGCGACGAAAAAAAATACTAGTTTCCACAGTGGAATGAGTGGAGAGTAACGGAAAGTGTTTAATATGTAACTACATGTGACGAAAAAGTAGCTTTTGCGCGAGTTTGTGTAATCCGTTTTTCTTTTCGGTTTGCATTTGCGTCTTTGAGTGCGTTTTTGCCTGGGACAGTAAGGTCGTATCGAGCTGAAATTTTTATGACGTACTGAGGACGGTGGTCGCTTGGCGGTGTCAAAGTTTTAAGATTGTAAGTGAAGGCATCGAGGAGTTACGGACGTTTATGCAGCGTGTTTTGAAACACCAAGTGCGCAGACGCGCCGCGCCGCCTGGCCCAGTACGCGTAGTTTGCTTTGATATAGGACCGTTTGGCGACGAAAAAAAATACTAGTTTCCACAGTGGAATGAGTGGAGAGTAACGGAAAGTGTTTAATATGTAACTACATGTGACGAAAAAGTAGCTTTTGCGCGAGTTTGTGTAATCCGTTTTTCTTTTCGGTTTGCATTTGCGTCTTTGAGTGCGTTTTTGCCTGGGACAGTAAGGTCGTATCGAGCTGAAATTTTTATGACGTACTGAGGACGGTGGTCGCTTGGCGGTGTCAAAGTTTTAAGATTGTAAGTGAAGGCATCGAGGAGTTACGGACGTTTATGCAGCGTGTTTTGAAACACCAAGTGCGCAGACGCGCCGCGCCGCCTGGCCCAGTACGCGTAGTTTGCTTTGATATAGGACCGTTTGGCGACGAAAAAAAATACTAGTTTCCACAGTGGAATGAGTGGAGAGTAACGGAAAGTGTTTAATATGTAACTACATGTGACGAAAAAGTAGCTTTTGCGCGAGTTTGTGTAATCCGTTTTTCTTTTCGGTTTGCATTTGCGTCTTTGAGTGCGTTTTTGCCTGGGACAGTAAGGTCGTATCGAGCTGAAATTTTTATGACGTACTGAGGACGGTGGTCGCTTGGCGGTGTCAAAGTTTTAAGATTGTAAGTGAAGGCATCGAGGAGTTACGGACGTTTATGCAGCGTGTTTTGAAACACCAAGTGCGCAGACGCGCCGCGCCGCCTGGCCCAGTACGCGTAGTTTGCTTTGATATAGGACCGTTTGGCGACGAAAAAAAATACTAGTTTCCACAGTGGAATGAGTGGAGAGTAACGGAAAGTGTTTAATATGTAACTACATGTGACGAAAAAGTAGCTTTTGCGCGAGTTTGTGTAATCCGTTTTTCTTTTCGGTTTGCATTTGCGTCTTTGAGTGCGTTTTTGCCTGGGACAGTAAGGTCGTATCGAGCTGAAATTTTTATGACGTACTGAGGACGGTGGTCGCTTGGCGGTGTCAAAGTTTTAAGATTGTAAGTGAAGGCATCGAGGAGTTACGGACGTTTATGCAGCGTGTTTTGAAACACCAAGTGCGCAGACGCGCCGCGCCGCCTGGCCCAGTACGCGTAGTTTGCTTTGATATAGGACCGTTTGGCGACGAAAAAAAATACTAGTTTCCACAGTGGAATGAGTGGAGAGTAACGGAAAGTGTTTAATATGTAACTACATGTGACGAAAAAGTAGCTTTTGCGCGAGTTTGTGTAATCCGTTTTTCTTTTCGGTTTGCATTTGCGTCTTTGAGTGCGTTTTTGCCTGGGACAGTAAGGTCGTATCGAGCTGAAATTTTTATGACGTACTGAGGACGGTGGTCGCTTGGCGGTGTCAAAGTTTTAAGATTGTAAGTGAAGGCATCGAGGAGTTACGGACGTTTATGCAGCGTGTTTTGAAACACCAAGTGCGCAGACGCGCCGCGCCGCCTGGCCCAGTACGCGTAGTTTGCTTTGATATAGGACCGTTTGGCGACGAAAAAAAATACTAGTTTCCACAGTGGAATGAGTGGAGAGTAACGGAAAGTGTTTAATATGTAACTACATGTGACGAAAAAGTAGCTTTTGCGCGAGTTTGTGTAATCCGTTTTTCTTTTCGGTTTGCATTTGCGTCTTTGAGTGCGTTTTTGCCTGGGACAGTAAGGTCGTATCGAGCTGAAATTTTTATGACGTACTGAGGACGGTGGTCGCTTGGCGGTGTCAAAGTTTTAAGATTGTAAGTGAAGGCATCGAGGAGTTACGGACGTTTATGCAGCGTGTTTTGAAACACCAAGTGCGCAGACGCGCCGCGCCGCCTGGCCCAGTACGCGTAGTTTGCTTTGATATAGGACCGTTTGGCGACGAAAAAAAATACTAGTTTCCACAGTGGAATGAGTGGAGAGTAACGGAAAGTGTTTAATATGTAACTACATGTGACGAAAAAGTAGCTTTTGCGCGAGTTTGTGTAATCCGTTTTTCTTTTCGGTTTGCATTTGCGTCTTTGAGTGCGTTTTTGCCTGGGACAGTAAGGTCGTATCGAGCTGAAATTTTTATGACGTACTGAGGACGGTGGTCGCTTGGCGGTGTCAAAGTTTTAAGATTGTAAGTGAAGGCATCGAGGAGTTACGGACGTTTATGCAGCGTGTTTTGAAACACCAAGTGCGCAGACGCGCCGCGCCGCCTGGCCCAGTACGCGTAGTTTGCTTTGATATAGGACCGTTTGGCGACGAAAAAAAATACTAGTTTCCACAGTGGAATGAGTGGAGAGTAACGGAAAGTGTTTAATATGTAACTACATGTGACGAAAAAGTAGCTTTTGCGCGAGTTTGTGTAATCCGTTTTTCTTTTCGGTTTGCATTTGCGTCTTTGAGTGCGTTTTTGCCTGGGACAGTAAGGTCGTATCGAGCTGAAATTTTTATGACGTACTGAGGACGGTGGTCGCTTGGCGGTGTCAAAGTTTTAAGATTGTAAGTGAAGGCATCGAGGAGTTACGGACGTTTATGCAGCGTGTTTTGAAACACCAAGTGCGCAGACGCGCCGCGCCGCCTGGCCCAGTACGCGTAGTTTGCTTTGATATAGGACCGTTTGGCGACGAAAAAAAATACTAGTTTCCACAGTGGAATGAGTGGAGAGTAACGGAAAGTGTTTAATATGTAACTACATGTGACGAAAAAGTAGCTTTTGCGCGAGTTTGTGTAATCCGTTTTTCTTTTCGGTTTGCATTTGCGTCTTTGAGTGCGTTTTTGCCTGGGACAGTAAGGTCGTATCGAGCTGAAATTTTTATGACGTACTGAGGACGGTGGTCGCTTGGCGGTGTCAAAGTTTTAAGATTGTAAGTGAAGGCATCGAGGAGTTACGGACGTTTATGCAGCGTGTTTTGAAACACCAAGTGCGCAGACGCGCCGCGCCGCCTGGCCCAGTACGCGTAGTTTGCTTTGATATAGGACCGTTTGGCGACGAAAAAAAATACTAGTTTCCACAGTGGAATGAGTGGAGAGTAACGGAAAGTGTTTAATATGTAACTACATGTGACGAAAAAGTAGCTTTTGCGCGAGTTTGTGTAATCCGTTTTTCTTTTCGGTTTGCATTTGCGTCTTTGAGTGCGTTTTTGCCTGGGACAGTAAGGTCGTATCGAGCTGAAATTTTTATGACGTACTGAGGACGGTGGTCGCTTGGCGGTGTCAAAGTTTTAAGATTGTAAGTGAAGGCATCGAGGAGTTACGGACGTTTATGCAGCGTGTTTTGAAACACCAAGTGCGCAGACGCGCCGCGCCGCCTGGCCCAGTACGCGTAGTTTGCTTTGATATAGGACCGTTTGGCGACGAAAAAAAATACTAGTTTCCACAGTGGAATGAGTGGAGAGTAACGGAAAGTGTTTAATATGTAACTACATGTGACGAAAAAGTAGCTTTTGCGCGAGTTTGTGTAATCCGTTTTTCTTTTCGGTTTGCATTTGCGTCTTTGAGTGCGTTTTTGCCTGGGACAGTAAGGTCGTATCGAGCTGAAATTTTTATGACGTACTGAGGACGGTGGTCGCTTGGCGGTGTCAAAGTTTTAAGATTGTAAGTGAAGGCATCGAGGAGTTACGGACGTTTATGCAGCGTGTTTTGAAACACCAAGTGCGCAGACGCGCCGCGCCGCCTGGCCCAGTACGCGTAGTTTGCTTTGATATAGGACCGTTTGGCGACGAAAAAAAATACTAGTTTCCACAGTGGAATGAGTGGAGAGTAACGGAAAGTGTTTAATATGTAACTACATGTGACGAAAAAGTAGCTTTTGCGCGAGTTTGTGTAATCCGTTTTTCTTTTCGGTTTGCATTTGCGTCTTTGAGTGCGTTTTTGCCTGGGACAGTAAGGTCGTATCGAGCTGAAATTTTTATGACGTACTGAGGACGGTGGTCGCTTGGCGGTGTCAAAGTTTTAAGATTGTAAGTGAAGGCATCGAGGAGTTACGGACGTTTATGCAGCGTGTTTTGAAACACCAAGTGCGCAGACGCGCCGCGCCGCCTGGCCCAGTACGCGTAGTTTGCTTTGATATAGGACCGTTTGGCGACGAAAAAAAATACTAGTTTCCACAGTGGAATGAGTGGAGAGTAACGGAAAGTGTTTAATATGTAACTACATGTGACGAAAAAGTAGCTTTTGCGCGAGTTTGTGTAATCCGTTTTTCTTTTCGGTTTGCATTTGCGTCTTTGAGTGCGTTTTTTTCCGGGAAAGGTAAGGGCGTATGAAGTCGAAATGGATATCACGTAATGCGGTCGGTGGTAGCTTGGCGGGGTAAAAGTATCAAGGTTGTAAATGAAGTGCCGTAGTCTGCATTGACGCTGTAGATAATCCACGCTCCGTTCTGTTTACGCGCGTCTCTCGCTGTCACTTGTTCGGAGTGGCCGCCTTATAACGCAACTGGGACCAAGCGGAGCGCAGCGGAGTCGCATTGCAAAGTCGCTTGCTAAGTCGGGCAGCTTGGAGGGGAACAAGAAATCGCTTGCTCTTGCTAAGTCGGGCAGCTTGGAGGGGAACAAGAAGTCGCTTGCTAAGTCGGGCAGCTTGGAGGGGAACAAGAAGTCGCTTGCTAAGTCGGGCAGCTTGGAGGGGAACAAGAAGTCGCTTGCTAAGTCGGGCAGCTTGGAGGGGAACAAGAAGTCGCTTGCTAAGTCGGGCGGCTAGAAGGGAAACAAAATGCATGCTGCCAAGCCAACAGGCTGCGCACTCCACACACCCTCCACGCCCGCCCCCCCCCCCCACAAATCACACAGTCTATGCAAATGCGCCTGTTGATATAAGTTGTTTGCGAATTCGCTTGCTAAGTTGGGAAGCATGGAAGCCACCTTGCCATCACACACCCCAGCCTCCAAGCAGGAATTAAAATAGTCGCCGTTAATTATATTAGTGGGCCTGACACCCCCGCCTCTTACGCCTTGTATTACGCCGAATTTTTTTTATCCTGATTTCCTTCTGGACACCCTTTCACTGCTGCCGCACAGCACTGCTTATGGTTTTATTATTATATAATGCTCCAATTATTTTAATGCAGCCCAATTGCGACGATTTGTGTTTGTGTGTGATCTGTAAATTTCTGTTTTGCTTTCTCAGTCGGGAAGCTAGGGTTGCAACAATATTACAGTGAAGCCTGCTAACTGAGGAAGTGCAGCCAGGAAGCAAATAGCTGAACATGGGTGTTCGCCATGTCGAGATGAAAGTGCTGAGTCTGAACAGTCAAAATTTTTTGGCGCCTCCAGGCGACTGTGAGAGGCTGTGCTCATCCCTGGAATCGCACCACGGGATATCTGCCGCAAGCTGCGAATTCCGACGAACGACAGGCGGCGTTTTGCGCCCTAAACCACCCCCCCCCCTCACCAGTCACCCTATCGGAATACTGGACCGCGCATTCCGACGCATTCCGTCCTTGGCGTACTATGTGTCGGCTGCCCTGTGTCCCACGCCCTTCTTACTTTCCTTTTTTTTTATTGTTACGGTCTATAAAAATCCCTCCACGTTTTCGGCAGGCACTTCATCTGTAACACTACGTTATGTGAATGGGCGGCACAAGTGGCTGCGTGGATTTATGCGGCATTACGCATGTCTAGCAGTACTGATACGTCTGTCTCTCATCTACAGTATTATGGTGGATATCTTGCCTTCGATTCTCATCTGACAACTTGCTCATTGGCGCCACACAGCACAGCTTATGGTACTGATTATTGTAATGCTCCAATCGTCGGGAATTTCGATGCACCTGTTTGATCTGTATATTCATGTTGTTTTCTTGACAGACAGCATGACTGATTTTAGACACCACACCGACGAGTGTCTTTTATTCTAGCCACCATGTTGCTCGACTACCATTCTACAATTTGGTTTCCCCACTTTATTATTCAGTAGCGCCTAATGTTATGGACGTTCTTCCTTCTTGCCTCACCACAGACTTTGTGGTTGTTTTCTCCTTTTGAGTCTCCACTTCACTGCCTATACAGCGTTTTTGTGTGTTCTCAAATGGTTCAAATGGCTCTGAGCACTATGGGACTCAACTGCTGAGGTTATTAGTCCCCTAGAACTTAGAACTAGTTAAACCTAACTAACCTAAGGACATCACAAACATCCATGCCCGAGGCAGGATTCGAACCTGCGACTGTAGCGGTCTTGCGGTTCCAGACTGCAGCGCCTTTAACCGCACGGCCACTTCGGCCGGCTGTGTGTTCTCAATTGTAGTAAACATACCATCTACACACTATGTATATAACTTTTCTCTATCCTCCTCCATTCACTTTACACTTATATTACCTGTTACTTTCGTTCCTTCCTTACTTCTCTCCGTCGTTTCCTCTTTGCCCCATACTTCCTCCCTCTTCTCACCATGGCTTCCTTCTCCTCCTCTCATCCTTTCCCATATTACTATCCTCTTCAACTCTCTCAAACATACTTTCCTCATACACTCCCTCCCTCCCTCCTTCCCTCCATTCTTTCTACATACTGCTTTTTCTCCTCCCCATCTCTTTTTTTCCGCATTACAGCACGCAAAGCAGTCTATTCAAGTTCTGTGGTTACTACACACAACTCAGCTGCAAAAGCATCTGTTACTGAACTTGCAAGGGATCCCTTGCATGGAGGAGTGACTGCTTACGCAAAACTTACTCTGCACATTTGAGATATTGTACATGCAAGAGTTGCAGCACACACTATTCATGTTCTATTACCGAAAACTGCTGAAAGTGAAATTCTTCCTATTCATTTCAGTATATCAGTACATCCAAGTGTTACTGTATACAGAAAGGTTGCTGCAAATGTAACAGTTACTGAATGTACAACAGTTATAGCACTACAAGGTTAATCACAAGGTCTACTATCATTGCAAGTTGAGCTGTCCTCTCAAGTTGAACTGTCCTCGCTAGTTGTGCTGTCCTTACAAGCTATGCTGTCCTTCCAACCTGCACTGTCCTCGCAAGCTGTGCTGTCCTCACAAGCTGTGCTGTCCTCACAAGCTGTGCTGTCCTCACAAGCTGTGCTGTCCTCACAAGCTGTGCTGTCCTCACAAGCCGTGCTGTCCTCACAAGCTGTGCTCTCCTCACAAGCTATGCTGTCCTTCCAACCTGCACTGTCCTCGCAAGCTATGCTGTCCTTCCAACCTGCACTGTCCTCGCAAGCTGTGCTGTCCTCGCAAGCTGTGCTGTCCTCACAAGCTGTGCTGTCCTCACATGCTGTGCTGTCCTCACATGCTGTGCTGTCCTCACAAGCTGTGCTGTCCTCACAAGCTGTGCTGTCCTCACAAGCCGTGCTGTCCGCACAAGCCGTGCTGTCCTCGCAAGCCGTGCTGTCCTCGCAAGCCGTGCTGTCCTCGCAAGCGGTGCTGTCCTCACAAGCTGTGCTGTCCTCACAAGTTGTGCTGTCCTTACAAGTTGTGCTGTCCTCACAAGTTGTGCTGTCCTCTCAAGTTGTGCTGTCCTCTCAAGTTGTGCTGTCCTCTCAAGTTGTGTTGTCCTCTCAAGTTGTGTTGTCCTCTCAAGTTGTGTTGTCCTCTCAAGTTGTGTTGTCCTCTCAAGTTGGGCTGTCCTCTCAAGTTGTGTCGTCCTCTCAAGTTGGGCTGTCCTCTAAAGTTGTGTCGTCCTCTCAAGTTGGGCTGTCCTCTCAAGTTGGGCTGTCCTCTCAAGTTGAGCTGTCCTCTCAAGTTGAGCTGTCCTCTCAAGTTGAGCTGTCCTCTCAAGTTGAGCTGTCCTCTCAAGTTGAGCTGTCCTCTCAAGTTGAGCTGTCCTCTCAAGTTGAGCTGTCCTCTCAAGTTGAGCTGTCCTCTCAAGTTGAGCTGTCCTCTCAAGTTGAGCTGTCCTCTCGAGTTGAGCTGTCCTCTCGAGTTGAGCTGTCCTCTCGAGTTGAGCTGTCCTCTCGAGTTGAGCTGTCCTCTCGAGTTGAGCTGTCCTCTCGAGTTGAGCTGTCCTCTCGAGTTGAGCTGTCCTCTCGAGTTGAGCTGTCCTCTCGAGTTGAGCTGTCCTCTCGAGTTGAGCTGTCCTCTCGAGTTGAGCTGTCCTCTCGAGTTCAGCTGTCCTCTCGAGTTGAGCTGTCCTCTCGAGTTGAGCTGTCCTCTCGAGTTGAGCTGTCCTCTCGAGTTGAGCTGTCCTCTCGAGTTGAGCTGTCCTCTCGAGCTGTCCTCTCGAGTTGAGCTGTCCTCTCGAGTTGAGCTGTCCTCTCGAGTTGAGCTGTCCTCTCGAGTTGAGCTGTCCTCTCGAGTTGAGCTGTCCTCTCGAGTTGAGCTGTCCTCTCGAGTTGAGCTGTCCTCTCGAGTTGAGCTGTCCTCTCGAGTTGAGCTGTCCTCTCGAGTTGAGCTGTCCTCTCGAGTTGAGCTGTCCTCTCGAGTTGAGCTGTCCTCTCGAGTTGAGCTGTCCTCTCGAGTTGAGCTGTCCTCTCGAGTTGAGCTGTCCTCTCGAGTTGAGCTGTCCTCTCGAGTTGAGCTGTCCTCTCGAGTTGGGCTGTCCTCTCGAGTTGAGCTGTCCTCTCGAGTTGAGCTGTCCTCTCGAGTTGAGCTGTCCTCTCGAGTTGAGCTGTCCTCTCGAGTTGAGCTGTCCTCTCGAGTTGAGCTGTCCTCTCGAGCTGAGCTCTCGAGCTGAGCTGTCCTCTCGAGCTGAGCTGTCCTCTCGAGCTGAGCTGTCCTCTCGAGCTGAGCTGTCCTCTCGAGCTGTGCTGTCCTCTCGAGCTGTGCTGTCCTCTCGAGCTGTGCTGTCCTCTCGAGCTGTGCTGTCCTCTCGAGCTGTGCTGTCCTCTCGAGCTGTGCTGTCGTCGCGAGCTGTGCTGTCGTCGCGAGCTGTGCTGTCGTCGCGAGCTGTGCTGTCGTCGCGAGCTGTGCTGTCGTCGCGAGCTGTGCTGTCGTCGCGAGCTGTGCTGTCGTCGCGAGCTGTGCTGTCGTCGCGAGCTGTGCTGTCGTCGCGAGCTGTGCTGTCGTCGCAAGCTGTGCTTCCCTCGCAAGGTGTGCTGTGCTGTCCTAAAAAAGTATGCTGTGTTCACAAGGTCACATGCACTAACTACGTGTTTTGTCATTGTGAGGATTGCCAGTGTCAATATCAGTGCTGTCAGTGCTGTAGTGTCCTCACAGGTGTTGTAGTCATCACATGTTTTGCAGGAATGGCAGGTTATGCACTTATCAGAAAATGTGTTTTTCCTCCCCAAGTATGCTGCCCACAAGGTGTGTTGTCCTCGAAAGATGGGCTTTCCTTGCAGGCTATTTTATCCTTGCAATGGGTGTGCGTTCTGTGCAAGGTGAACCGTGCTCACTGCTTCTTCTGTCCTTGCAAATTATTCCGTCCCCACAAGGTGAGCTGTACTGCCAACATGTGCTGACCTCATAATAAGTGGAGCAATCAGAAGGCATGCAGTCATTGGAACATATATTTTCTTCAGAAAGTATGCCATCTCCACATGTTGTCCTATCCCCACACAGTCTACTAACATTACAAGGCATGCTGTCCTCTTAAGGTGTTCTTATAAAATGAGCTCTCATTCTAAGGTGTGCTCTCCCTTTAAGGAGTGCTGACAACCTAAGGTGAGATGTCCTCTGCATATCTGCCATCCTCTTAGGCCTTGATGTCCTCGGCAGGTGTGCAATTTTATTAATGTCTTGTGTTCTGAAGGTGTCTTCACAGGTCAAGAAGTCTTCACAGGGTGAGCTGCCTTCACAGGTGTGCTGTCCTTCCAACATGTGCAGTGCTTGTGAGGTTTGCTGTCCCCGCAGGGTGTGCGTGTCGTCATTGCAAAGTGTGCCATTCTTGCATGGTGTGCCATCCTCACATGATGTGCCGTCCTCGCAAGGTGTGCCATCCTCGCAAGGTGTGCCGTCCTCGCAAGGTGTGCCGTCCTCGCAAGGTGTGCCGTCCTCGCAAGGTGTGCCGTCCTCGCAAGGTGTGCCGTCCTCGCAAGGTGTGCCGTCCTCGCAAGGTGTGCCGTCCTCGCAAGGTGTGCCGTCCTCGCAAGGTGTGCCGTCCTCGCAAGGTGTGCCATCCTCGCAAGGTGTGCCATCCTCGCAAGGTGTGCCATCCTCGCAAGATGTGACCTTCTCACAAGGTGTGCTATCCTCGCAAGGGGTGCTGTACTCACAGCCCATGCATGGCGAGGTTACCTTGCAGGGCAAGCCGCCCTCACAGTGTGGGGTTCTACAATCCCGAGATGTTCTGTACTCACATAATGTGCTGTCCTCAGTAGGGATGCTGTCCTCAAATGATGTGGTGCCACACTTGATGTTATGTCATTGGATAGTGTGGCATACTGATAATATGTCCAATCCTCAATCAGTGTGGTCTCTCACAATCTGTACTATCTTTACAATATGTGCTGCCACTGGTAGGTTGAAGCACAACTTTGCAAGATGTGCTTTACCATAGGTGTGCTTTCCATTCATGGTGAGTTCTCTGCTATGCTCACATGAAATACTGATCACAGAACGTATGCTCCTCTAGCAACGGGTCTTTTTCGTAAATGTATGAACTCACAATCTGTAATTCTTTTATAATGAATGCTATCACCACAAGGTGTACTGACTAAAAATATCTTGCGCAATTGACATGGTTTACAGTCCTTACAGTTCATGACGTCCACACAGATCTTGTCACTTCTCAGAAGTAATAAATGGACTACCAGATCATGACATACAGCTCCGTGTTTCCTATGGAACAATGTCAGCCTTCGCATAGTGTGCAGCCTTCACATGGAGTGCAGCCTTCACATGGAGTGCAGCCTTCACATGGAGTGCAGCCTTCACATGGAGTGCAGCCTTCACATGGAGTGCAGCCTTCACATGGAGTGCAGCCTTCACATGGAGTGCAGCCTTCACATGGAGTGCAGCCTTCACATGGAGTGCAGCCTTCACATGGAGTGCAGCCTTCACATGGAGTGCAGCCTTCACATGGAGTGCAGCCTTCGCATGGAGTGCAGCCTTCGCATGGAGTGCAGCCTTCGCATGGAGTGCAGCCTTCGCATGGAGTGCAGCCTTCGCATGGAGTGCAGCCTTCGCATGGAGTGCAGCCTTCGCATGGAGTGCAGCCTTCGCATGGAGTGCAGCCTTCGCATGGAGTGCAGCCTTCGCATGGAGTGCTGCCTTCGCATGGAGTGCAGCCTTCGCATGGAGTGCAGCCTTCGCATGGAGTGCAGCCTTCGCATGGAGTGCAGCCTTCGCTAGGAGTGCAGCCTTCGCTAGGAGTGCAGCCTTCCCTAGGAGTGCAGCCTTCGCGAGGAGTGCAGCCTTCGCGAGGAGTGCAGCCTTCGCGAGGAGTGCAGCCTTCGCTGGGAGTGCAGCCTTCGCTGGGAGTGCAGCCTTCGCTGGGAGTGCAGCCTTCGCTGGGAGTGCAGCCTTCGCTGGGAGTGCAGCCTTCGCTGGGAGTGCAGCCTTCGCTGGGAGTGCAGCCTTCGCTGGGAGTGCAGCCTTCGCTGGGAGTGCAGCCTTCGCTGGGAGTGCAGCCTTCGCTGGGAGTGCAGCCTTCGCTGGGAGTGCAGCCTTCGCTGGGAGTGCAGCCTTCGCTGGGAGTGCAGCCTTCGCTGGGAGTGCAGCCTTCGCTGGGAGTGCAGCCTTCGCTGGGAGTGCAGCCTTCGCTGGGAGTGCAGCCTTCGCTGGGAGTGCAGCCTTCGCTGGGAGTGCAGCCTTCGCTGGGAGTGCAGCCTTCGCTGGGAGTGCAGCCTTCGCTGGGAGTGCAGCCTTCGCTGGGAGTGCAGCCTTCGCTGGGAGTGCAGCCTTCGCTGGGAGTGCAGCCTTCGCTGGGAGTGCAGCCTTCGCTGGGAGTGCAGCCTTCGCTGGGAGTGCAGCCTTCGCTGGGAGTGCAGCCTTCGCTGGGAGTGCAGCCTTCGCTGGGAGTGCAGCCTTCGCTGGGAGTGCAGCCTTCGCTGGGAGTGCAGCCTTCGCTGGGAGTGCAGCCTTCGCTGGGAGTGCAGCCTTCGCTGGGAGTGCAGCCTTCGCTGGGAGTGCAGCCTTCGCTGGGAGTGCAGCCTTCGCTGGGAGTGCAGCCTTCGCTGGGAGTGCAGCCTTCGCTGGGAGTGCAGCCTTCGCTGGGAGTGCAGCCTTCGCTGGGAGTGCAGCCTTCGCTGGGAGTGCAGCCTTCGCTAGGAGTGCAGCCTTCGCTAGGAGTGCAGCCTTCGCTAGGAGTGCAGCCTTCGCTAGGAGTGCAGCCTTCGCTAGGAGTGCAGCCTTCGCTAGGAGTGCAGCCTTCGCTAGGAGTGCAGCCTTCGCTAGGAGTGCAGCCTTCGCTAGGAGTGCAGCCTTCGCTAGGAGTGCAGCCTTCGCTAGGAGTGCAGCCTTCGCGAGGAGTGCAGCCTTCGCGAGGAGTGCAGCCTTCGCGAGGAGTGCAGCCTTCGCGAGGAGTGCAGCCTTCGCGAGGAGTGCAGCCTTCGCGAGGAGTGCAGCCTTCGCGAGGAGTGCAGCCTTCGCGAGGAGTGCAGCCTTCGCGAGGAGTGCAGCCTTCGCGAGGAGTGCAGCCTTCGCGAGGAGTGCAGCCTTCGCGAGGAGTGCAGCCTTCGCGAGGAGTGCAGCCTTCGCGAGGAGTGCAGCCTTCGCGAGGAGTGCAGCCTTCGCGAGGAGTGCAGCCTTCGCGAGGAGTGCAGCCTTCGCGAGGAGTGCAGCCTTCGCGAGGAGTGCAGCCTTCGCGAGGAGTGCAGCCTTCGGGAGGAGTGCTGCCTTCGCGAGGAGTGCTGCCTTCGCCAGGAGTGCTGCAGTTGCACGATGTGCAGCCTTCACATGGAGTGCAGACTTCGCAAGGCGTGCTGCCTTCGCAAGGAGTGCTGCAGTTGCACGATGTGCAGCCTTCGAATGGAGTGTAGCCTTGACATGGAGTGCCGCATTCACACGAAGTGCTGCTGTTGGACGGCGTGCACCCTTCGCATGGAGAGCAGCCTTCGCACGGAGTGCTGTCATCGCACGGAGTGCAGCCTTTACAAGTAGTGCAGCCTTTACAAGGAGTGCAGCCTTTACAAGGAGTGCAGCCGTTACAAGGAGTGCAGCCTTTACAAGGAGTGCAGCCTTTACAAGGAGTGCAGCCTTTACAAGGAGTGCAGCCTTTACAAGGAGTGCAGCCTTTACAAGGAGTGCAGCCTTTACAAGGAGTGCAGCCTTTACAAGGAGTGCAGCCTTTACAAGGAGTGCAGCCTTTACAAGGAGTGCAGCCTTTACAAGGAGTGCAGCCTTTACAAGGAGTGCAGCCTTCGCGAGGGGCGAACCCTTTGCACATAGTGCAGCCTTTGCTCAGATTGCAGCCTTTGCACAGGGTGCAGCCTTTGCATGAAATGCAGTTTTCGCATGGAGTGCAGTGTTCATATGGATTGCATTCTTCGCTCGAAGTGCAACCTTTGCTCGGAGTGCTGCCTTCGCATGCAGTGCAGCGTTTGCATGGAGTGCAGCCTTTGAATGGAGTGCATCCTCCACATGGGGTGGAGCATTTGCATGAAGAGCAGCTTTCGCATGGAGTGAAACCTTCGCATGGAGTGAAACCTTCGCATGGAGTGCTGCCTTCGCACGAAGTGCTGCTGTAGCACGGCGTGCACCCTACGCATGGAGTGCAGCCTTCGTACGGAGTGCTGCCATCGCACGGAATGCAACCATCGCACGGAATGCAGCCTTCGCAAGGAGTGCAGCCTTCGCAAGGAGTGCAGCCTCCGCAAAGACTACTGCCTTCGCAAGGAGTGCTGCCTTCGCAAGGAGTTCTAACTTCGCAAGGAGTGCTGATTCGCAAGGAGTGCTGATTCGCAAGGAGTGCTGCCTTCGCAAGGAGCGATGCCTTCGCATGGAGTGCTGCCTTTGCAAGGAGTGCTGCCTTCACAAGAAGTGCTGCCTTCGCAAGGAGTGCTACCTGCGCAAGGAGTGCTGCCTTCGCAACGATTGCTGCCTTCGCAACGAGTGCTGCTTCGCACGGAGTGCTACCTTCGCACGGAGTGCTACCTTCGCACGGAGTGCTGCCTTCGCACGGAGTGCAGCCTTCACACGGAGTGCAGCCTTCGCACGGAGTGCTGCCTTCGTACCGAGTGCAGCCTTTGCACGGAAAGCAGCCTTCGTAAGGACTGCAGCCTTCGCACACAGATCAGCCTTCGCACAGAATGCATCCTTTGCAAGGGGTGCTGCATTCGCACAGAGTGCTGCCGTCGCACGGGGTGAGGCCTTCGCACGGAGTGCAGACTACGCACAGGGTGCAGCCTTCGCACCGAGTGCAGCCTTCGCACGGAGCGCAGCCTTCACACCGAGTGCAACCTTCGCTCGGACTGCAACCTTTGCTCGGTGTGCAGCATTCGCATGGAGTGCTGCCTTCACGAGGAGTGCTGCCTTCGCAAGGAGTGCTGATTCGCAAGGAGTACTGCCTTCGAGAGGAGCGATGCCTTCAAGAGGAGCGATGCCTTCGCATGGAGAGCTGCCTTCACAAGAAGTGCTGCCTTCGCAAGGAGACCTGCCTTCGCAAGGAGAGCTGCCTTCGAAAGGAGAGCTGCCTTCGAAAGGAGAGCTGCCTTCGAAAGGAGAGCTGCCTTCGAAAGGAGAGCTGCCTTCGCAAGGAGAGCTGCCTTCGCAAGGAGTGCTGCCCTTGCAAGGAGTGCTGCCCTTGCAAGGAGTGCTGCCCTTGCAAGGAGTGCTGCCCTTGCAAGGAGTGCTGCCCTTGCAAGGAGTGCTGCCCTTGCAAGGAGTGCTGCCCTTGCAAGGAGTGCTGCCTTTGCAAGGAGTGCTGCCTTTGCAAGGAGTGCTGCCTTCGCAAGGAGTGCTGCCTTCGCAAGGAGTGCTGCCTTCGCAAGGAGTGCTGCCTTCGCAAGGAGTGCTGCCTTCGCAAGGAGTGCTGCCTTCGCAAGGAGTGCTGCCTTCGCAAGGAGTGCTGCCTTCGCAAGGAGTGCTGCCTTTGCAAGGAGTGCTGCCTTCGCAAGGAGTGCTGCCTTCGCAAGGAGTGCTGCCTTCGCAAGGAGTGCTGCCTTCGCAAGGAGTGCTGCCTTCGCAAGGAGTGCTGCCTTCGCACGGATTGCTGCCTTTGCACGGATTGCTGCCTTCGCACGGAGTGCAGCCTTCGAACACAGTGGAGCCTTCGCACCGAGTGCAGCCTTCGCACGGAGTGCAGCCTACGCACGGAGTGCTGCCATCCCGCGGAGAGTAGCCTTCGCGTGGAGTGCAGCCTTCGCACAACGTGCATCCTTCGCTCGGAGTGCAACCTTCGCTCGGAGAGCAACCTTCTCTCAGAGTGAAGCCTTCGCATGGTGTGCAGCATTTGCATGGAGTGCAGCCTTCGCATGGAGTGAAGCCTTTGCACGAAGTGCTGCTGTTGCACGGAGTGCAGCCTTTGCATGGAGTGCAGCCTTCGCATGGAGTGCAGCCATTGCACGGCGTGCTGCCTTCGCATGGAGTGCAGCATCTGCATGGAGTGCAGCCTTTGCATGGAGTGCATCATTCTCATGGTGTGGAGCAATTGCATGGAGTGCAGGCTTCGCATGGAGTGAAACCTTCGCACGGAGTGCTGCCATCGTACTGAGTGCAGCCTTCACATGCAGTGCAGCCTTCACAAGGAGTGCTGATTCGGAAGGAGTGCTGCCTTCGCAAGGAGTGCTGCCTTCGCAAGGAGTGCTGCCTTCGCAAGGAGTGCTGCCTTCACATGGAGTGCTGCCTTCACATGGAGTGCTGCCTTCGCAAGGAGTGCAGCTTTCGCTCGGAGTGCAGCCTTCGCTCGGAGTGCAACCTTCGCTCGGAGTGCAGCCTTCGCATGGAGTGCAGCCTTCGCATGGAGTGCAGCGTTTGCATGGAGTGCAGCCTTCGCATGGAGTGAAGCCTTCGCATGGAGTTATGCCTTTGCACGAAGTGCTGCTGTTGCACGGAGTGTTGCCTTTGCATGGAGTGCAGCCTTCGCATGGAGTGCAGCCATTGCACGGCGTGCAGCCTACGCACGGAGTGCAGCCTTCGCAAGGAGTGCAGCCTTTGCACAGAGTGCAGCTTTGTCTCAGAATGCAGCCTTTGCATGGGGTGCCGCCTTTGCATGAAATGCAGTTTTCGCATGGAGTGCAGTCTTCGTATGGATTGCAACATTCACTGGGAGTGCTACCTCTGCTCAGTGTGCAACCTTTGCTCGGAGTGCATCCTTCGCTCGGAGTGCTGCCTTCGCATGGAGTGCTGCCTTCGCATGGAGTGCTGCCTTCGCATGGAGTGCAGCGTCTGCATGGAGTGCAGCCTTTGCATGGAGTGCATCATTCTCATGGTGTGGAGCAATTGCATGGAGTGCAGGCTTCGCATGGAGTGAAACCTTCGCACGGAGTGCTGCCATCGTACTGAGTGCAGCCTTCACACGCAGTGCAGCCTTCACAAGGAGTGCTGATTCGGAAGGAGTGCTGCCTTCGCAAGGAGTGCTGCCTTCGCAAGGAGTGCTGCCTTCACATGGAGTGCTGCCTTCGCAAGGAGTGCTGCCTTCGCAAGGAGTGCTGCCTTCGCAAGGAGTGCTGCCTTCGCAAGGAGTGCTGCCTTCGCAAGGAGTGCAGCCTTCGCAAGGAGTGCCGCCTTCGCAAGGAGTGCCGCCTTCGCAAGGAGTGCCGCCTTCGCAAGGAGTGCCGCCTTCGCAAGGAGTGCCGCCTTCGCAAGGAGTGCCGCCTTCGCAAGGAGTGCCGCCTGCGCACGGAGTGCTGCGTTCGCACGGAGTGCTGCGTTCGCACGGAGTGCTGCGTTCGCACGGAGTGCAGCCTTCGCACAGAGTGCAGCCTTCGCACAGAGTGCAGCTTTCGCACGGAGTGCAGCCTTCGCACGGATTGCAGCCTTCGCACGGAGTGCAGCCTTCGCATGAAGTGCAGCCTTTGCACGGATTGCAGCCTTCGCAAGGACTGCAGCCTCCGCAAAGAGTTCAGATTTCGCAAGGACTGCAGCCTTCGCACAGAATGCAGCTTTCGCAAGGAGTGCTGCCTTCGCAAGGAGTGTTGCCTTTGCAAGGAGTGTTGCCTTCGCAAGGAGTGCTGCCTTCGCGAGGAGTGATGCATTCGCACGGAGTGTTGCCTTCGCACGGAGTGTAGCCTACGCACGGAGTGCAGCCTTCGCGTGGAGTGCAGCCTTGGCTTGGAGAGCAACCTTCGCTCGGAGTGCAACCTTCGCTTGGAGTGCAACCTTCGCTCGGAGTGCAGCCTTCGCATGGAGTACAGCCTTCGCAAGGAGTGCAGCGTTTGCATGGAGTGCAGCCTTTGCATGGAGTGAAGGCTTCGCATGGAGTGCTGCCTTCGCACGAAGTGCTGCTGTTGCACGGAGTGCAGCCTTTGCATGGAGTGCAGCCTTTGCATGGAGTGCAGCCATCGCACGGCGTTCAGCCTACGCATGGAGTGCAGCCCTCGCAAGTAGTGCAGCCTTTGAAGGGAGCACAGCCTTCACACTGAGTGCAGCCTTTGCACAGAGTGCAGCCTTTGCATGAAATGCAGTTTTCGCATGGAGTGCAGTCTTCGTACGGATTGCAACCTTCACTCGGAGTGCTACCTCTGCTCGGTGAGCAATCTTTGCTCGGAGTGCATCCTTCGCTCGGAGTGAAGCCTTCGCATGGAGTGCAGCGTTTGCATGGAGTGCAGCCTTTGCATGGAGTGCATCCATCGCATGGGGTGGAGCATTTGCATGGAGTGCAGCTTTCGCATGGAGTGATACCTTCGCATGGAGTGCTGCCTTCACACGAAGTGCTGCTGTTGCACGGCGTGCACCCTTCGCATGGAGTGCAGCCTTCGCACGGAGTGCTGCCATCGCACGGAATGCAGCCTTCGCAAGGAGTGCAGCCTCCGCAAAGACTACTGTCTTCACAAGGAGTGCTGCCTTCGCAAGGAGTGCTGATTCGCAAGGAGTGCTGCCTTCGTTAGGAGCGATGCTTTCGCATGGAGTGCTGCCTTTGCAAGGAGTGCTGCCTTCACAAGAAGTGCTGCCTTCGCAAGGAGTGCTGCCTTCGCAAGGAGTGCTGCCTTCGCAAGGAGTGCTGCCTGCACAAGGAGTGCTGCCTTCGCAACGAGTGCTGCCTTCAGACGGAGTGCTGCATTCGCACGGAGTGCAGCCTTCGCCCGGAGTGCTGCCTTCGTACCGAGAGCAGCCTTTGCATGGATTGCAGCCTTCGCAAGGACTGCAGCCTTCGCACACAGATCAGCCTTCGCAATGATGCAGCCTTCGCACAGAATGCAGCCTTTGCAAGGAGTGCTGCTTTCGCACAGAGTGCTGCCGTCCCACGGGGTGAGGCCTTCGCACGGAGTGCAGCCTTCGCACAGGGTGCCGCCTTCGCACCGAGTGCAGCCTTCGCACGGAGCGCAGCCTTCACACCGAGTGCAACCTTCGCTCGGAATGCAACCTTTGCTCGGAGTGCAGCATTCGCATGGAGTGCTGCCTTCGCAAGGAGTGCCGCCTTCGCAAGGAGTGCTGCCTTCGCAAGGAGTGCTGCCTTCGCAAGGAGTGCTGCCTTCCCAAGGAGTGCAGCCTTCGCATGGAGTGCAGCCTTCACATGGAGTGCAGACTTCGCATGGGGTGCAGCCATCGCATGGAGTGCAGCCTTTGGATGGAGTGAAGCCTTGACATGGGGTGCTGCAATCACACGAAGTGCTCTGTTGGACGGCGTGCACCCTACGTATGGAGAGCAGCCTTCGCACGGAGTGCAACCTTTACAAGGAGTGCAGCATTCGTAAGGAGCGTACCCTTTGCAAGGAGTGCAGCCTTTGCACAGAGTGCAGCCTTTGCATGGAATGCAGCCATTGCACAGGGTGCAGCCTTTGCACGGGGTGCAGCCTCCGCATGAAATTCAGTTTTCGCATGGAGTGCAGTCTACGTATGGATTGCAACCTTCGCTCGGAGTGCAATCTTTGCTCGGAGCACAACCTTTGCTCGGAGTGCATCCTTCGCTCAGCGTGCTGCCTTCGCATGGAGTGCTGCCTTGGCATGGAGTGCAGCGTTTGCATGGAGTGCAGCCTTTGCATGGAGTGCATCCTTCACATGGGGTGGAGCAATTGCATGGAGTGCAGCCTATGCATGGAGTGAAACCTTCGCACGGAGTGCAGCCATCGTACTGAAGGCAGCCTTCACACGCAGTGCAGCCTTCACAAGGAGTGCTGATTCGGAAGGAAAGCTGCCTTCGCAAGGAGTGCCTCCTTCGCAAGGAGTGCTGCCTGCGCAAGGAGTGCTGCCTTCGAAAGGAGTGCCGCCTTCGCAAGGAGTGCCGCCTTCGCACGGAGTGCTGCGTTCGCACGGAGTGCAGCCTTCGCACGGAGTGCAGCTTTCTCACGGAGTGCAGCCTTCGCACGGAGTGCAGCTTTCTCACGGAGTGCAGCCTTCGCACAGAATGCAGCCTTCGCAAGGAGTGCAGCCTACGCACGGAGTGCTGTTGTCGCACGGATTGAGGCCTTCGCACGGAGTGCAGCCTTCGCACGGAGTGGAGCCTTCGCACAGAGTGCAGCCTTTGCACCGAGTGCAGCCTTTGCACCGAGTGCAGCCTTCGCACTGAGTGCAGCCTTCACACGGAGTGCAACCTTCGCATCGAGTGCAGCCTTCGCAATGACTGTAGCCATCGCACGGAGTGGACCCTTTGCACGGAGTGCAGCCTTCGCACGGGGTGCTGCCTTCCGACGGAGTGCAGCCTTCGCACGGAGTGCAGCCTTCGCGCGGAGTGCTACGATCGTATGGAGAGCAGCCTACGTAAGGAAGTGCAGATTTCCGAAGGAGTGCAGCCTTCGCACGGAGTGCAGCCTTCGCATGGGGTGCAGCCTTCGCACGGAGTGCTGTCATCGTACGGAGTGCAGCCTTTACATAGAGTGCAGCCTTCGCAAGGTGTGCAGCCTTCGCAAGGAGTACAGCCTTCGCAAAGACTACTGCCTTCGCAAGGAGTGCTGCCTTCTCAAGGAGTGCTGCCTTCGCAAGGAGAGCTGCCTTCGCAAGGAGTGCTGCCCTTGCAAGGAGTGTTGCCTTTGCAAGGAGTGCTGCCTTCGCAAGGAGTGCTGCCTTCGCGAGGAATGATGCCCTTGCAAGGAGTGTTGGCTTTGCAAGGAGTGTTGCCTTTGCAAGGAGTGTTGCCTTCGCAAGGAGTGCTGCCTTCGCGAGGAGTGCAGCGTTTGCATGGAGTGCAGCCTTCGCACGGAGTGCAGCTTTGGCACGGAGTGCAGCCTTGGCACGGAGTGCAGCATTGGCACGGAGTGCAGCTTTGGCACGGAGTGCAGCCTTCGCACGGAGTGCAGCCTTGGCACGGAGTGTAGCCTTGGCACGGAGTGCAGCCTCCGCACGGAGTGCTGCTGTGGCACGGATTGCAGCCTTTGCACGGAGTGCAGCCTTTGCACGGAGTGCAGCCTTCGGACGGAGTGCAGCCATTGCACGGAGTGCAGCCTTCGCACGGAGTGGAGACTTCGTAAGGAGTGCAGACTTCGCACGGAGTACAGCCTTCGCAAGGAGTGCAGCCTCCGCACGGAGTGCAGCCTTCGCACGGAGTGCAGCCTCCGCACGGAGTGCAGCCTTTGCACGGAGTGCAGCCTTCGCACGGAGTGCAGCCTTCGCACGGAGTGCAGCCTTCGCACGGTGTGCAGACTTCGCACGGAGTGCAGGCTTGGCATGGAGTGCAGCCTTCGCACGGAGTGCAGCCTTCGCACGGAGTGCAGCCTTGGCACGGAGTGCAGCCTTCGCACGGAGTGCAGCCTTGGCACGGATTGCAGCCTTCGCACGGAGTGCAGCCTTCGCACGGAGTGCAGCCTTTGCACGGAGTGCAGCCTTCACACGGAGTGCAGCCTTCGCACGCAGTGCAGCCTTTGCACGGAGTGCAGCCATGGCACGGAGTGCAGCCTTCGCAAGGAGTGCTGCCTTCGCACGGAGTGCTGCTGTGGCATGGAGTGCAGCCCTCGCACGGAGTGCAGCCTTCGCACGGAGTGCAGCCTTCGCACGGAGTGCAGCCTTCGCACGGAGTGCAACCTTGGCACGGAGTTCAGCCTTCGCACGGAGTGCAGCTTTCGCACGGTGTGCAGCCTTCGCACAGAGTGCTGCCTTCGCACGGAGTGCTGCCTGCGCACGGAGTGCTGCTGTTGCACGGTGTGCAGCGTTCGCACGGTGTGCAGCGTTCGCACGGAGTGCAGCCATCGCACGGAGTGCAGCCTTCGCACGGAGTGGATACTTCGCAAGGAGTGCAGCCTTCACACGGAGTGCAGACTTCGCGCACGGAGTGCAGCCTTCGCACGGAGTGCAGCCTTCGCACAGAGTGCAGCCTTCGCACGGAATGCAGCCTTCGCACGGAGTACAGCCTTCGCACGGAGTGCAGCCTTCGCACGGAGTGCAGCCTTCGCACGGAGTGCAGCCTTCGCATGGAGTGCTGCCTTCGCACGGAGTGCTGCCTTCGCACTGAGTGCTGCCTTCGCAAGGAGTGCTGCTGTTGCACGGAGTGCAGCCTTCGCACGGAGTGCAGCCATCGCAAGGAGTGCAGCCTTCGTACGGAGTGGAGACTTCGCAAGGAGTGCTGCTGTTGCACGGAGTGCAGCCTTCGCACGGAGTGCAGCCATCGCAAGGAGTGCAGCCTTCGTACGGAGTGGAGACTTCGCAAGGAGTGCAGCCTTCGCACGGAGTGCAGCCTTCACACGGAGTGCAGCCTTCGCACGGAGTGCTACCTTCGCACGGAGTGCAGCCTACGCACGGAGTGCAGCCTTCGCACGTAGTGCAGCCTTCGCACGGAGTGCAGCCTTCGCACGGAGTGCTGCCTTCGTACGGAGTGCTGCCTTCGCACGGAGTGCTACTGTGGCACGGTGTGCAGCCTTCGCACGGAGTGCAGCCATCGCACGGAGTGCAGCCTTCGCACGGAGTGGAGACTTCGCAAGGAATGCAGCCTTCGCACGGAGTGCTGCCTTCGCACTGAGTGCTGCCTTCGCAAGGAGTGCTGCTGTTGCACGGAGTGCAGCCTTCGCACGGAGTGCAGCCATCGCAAGGAGTGCAGCCTTCGTACGGAGTGGAGACTTCGCAAGGAGTGCAGCCTTCGCACGGAGTGCAGCCTTCGCACGGAGTGCAGCCTTCGCACGGAGTGCTACCTTCGCACGGAGTGCAGCCTACGCACGGAGTGCAGCCTTCGCACGTAGTGCAGCCTTCGCACGGAGTGCAGCCTTCGCACGGAGTGCTGCCTTCGTACGGAGTGCTGCCTTCGCACGGAGTGCTACTGTGGCACGGAGTGCAGCCTTCGCACGGAGTGCAGCCATCGCACAGAGTGCAGCCTTCGCACGGAGTGGAGACATCGCAAGGAATGCAGCCTTCGCACGGAGTGCAGCCTTCGCACGGAGTGCAGCTTTCGCACGGAGTGAAGCTTTCGCACGGAGTGCAGCCTTCGCACGGAGTGCAGCCTTCGCACGGAGTGCTGCCTTCGTACGGAGTGCTGCCTTCGCACGGAGTGCTACTGTGGCACGGAGTGCAGCCTTCGCACGGAGTGCAGCCTTCGCACGGAGTGCAGCCTTCGCACGGAGTGCTGCCTTCGCACGGAGTGCTGCCTTCGCACGGAGTGCTGCTGTGGCACGGAGTGCAGCCTTCGCACGGAGTGCAGCCTTTGCACGGAGTGCAGCCTTCGCACGGAGTGCAGCCTTCGCACGGAGTGCAGCCATCGCACGGAGTGCAGCCTTCGCACGGAGTGGAGACTTCGTAAGGAGTGCAGCCTTCGCACGGAGTGAAGACTTCGCAAGGAGTGCAGCCTCCGCACGGAGTGCAGCCTCCGCACGGAGTGCAGCCCCCGCACGGGGTGAAGCCTCCGCACGGAGTGCAGCCTCCGCACGGAGTGCAGCCTCCGCACGGAGTGCAGCCTCCGCACGGAGTGCAGCCTCTGCACGGAGTGCAGCCTCCGCACGGAGTGCAGCCTTCGCACGGAGTGCAGTCTTCGCACGGAGTGCAGCCTTCGCACGGAGTGCAGCCTTCGCACCGAGTGCAGCCTTCGCACCGAGTGCAGCCTTCGCACGGAGTGCAGCCTTCGCACGGAGTGCAGCCTTCGCACGGAGTGCAGCCTTCGCACGGAGTGCAGCCTTCGCAAGGAGTGCAGCCTTCGCACGGAGTGCAGCCTTCGCACGGTGTGCAGCCATCGCACGGAGTGCAACCTTCGCACGGAGTGGAGACTTCGTAAGGAGTGCAGCCTTCGCACGGAGTACAGCCATCGCAAGGAGTGCAGCCTCCGCACGGAGTGCAGCCTCCGCAAGGAGTGCAACCTCCGCAAGGAGTGCAGCCTCCGCACGGAGTGCAGCCTCCGCACGGAGTGCAGCCTCCGCACGGAGTGCAGCCTTCGCACGGAGTGCAGCCTTTGCACGGAGTGCTGCCTTCGCACGGAGTGCTGCGTTCGCATGGAGTGCTGCTTTCGCATGGAGTATGCCTTCGCACGGAGTGCTGCTGTTGCATGATGTGCAGCCTTCGCACGGAGTGCAGCCATCGCACGGAGTGGAGACTTCGCAAGGAGTGCAGCCTTCGCACGGAGTGCAGCCTTCTCACATAAAGCAGCGTTCGCACGGAGTGCAACCTTCGCACGGAGTGCAGCCTTCGCATGGAGTGCAGCCTTCGCATGGAGTGCAGCCTTCGCAGGGAGTGCTGCCCTGCATGGAGTGCTGCTGTTGCACGGAGTGCAGCCCTCGCACGGAGTGCAGCCCTCGCACGGAGTGCAGCCATCGCACGGAGTGCAGCCTTCGCACAGAGTGCAGCCTTTGCACGGAGTTCAGCCTTCGCACGGAGTGCAGCTTTCGCACGGTGTGCAGCCTTCGCACGGAGTGCTGGCTTCGCACGGAGTGCTGCCTGCGCACGGAGTGCTGCTGTTGCACGGTGTGCAGCGTTCGCACGGAGTCCATCCATCGCACGGAGTGCAGCCTTCGTACGGAGTGGATACTTCGCAAGGAGTGCAGCGTTCGCACGGAGTGCAGACTTCGCGCACGGAGTGCAGCCTTCGCACGGAGTGCAGCTTTCGCACGGAGTGCAGCCTTCGCACGGAGTGCAGACTTCGCACGGAGTGCTGCCTTCGCACGGAGTGCTGCCTTGGCACGGAGTGCTGCCTTCGCACGGAGTGCTGCTGTGGCACGGAGTGCAGCCTTTGCATGGAGTGCAGCCTTCGCACGGAGTGCAGCATCCGGACGGAGTGCAGCCATCGCAAGGAGTGCAGCCTTCGCACGGAGTGGAGACTTCATAAGGAGTGCAGCCTTCGCACAGAGTCAGCCTTCGCAAGGAGTGCAGCCTCCGCACAGAGTGCAGCCTTCGCACGGAGTGCAGCCTCCGCACGGAGTGCACCCTTCGCACGGAGTGCAGCCTTCGCACGGAGTGCAGCCTTCGCACGGACTGCAGCCTTCGCACGGAGTGCTACCTTCGCACGGAGTGCAGCCTACGCACGGAGTGCAGCCTTCGCACGTAGTGCAGCCTTGGCACGGAGTGCAGCCTTGGCACGGAGTGCAGCCTTGGCACGGAGTGCAGCTTTCGCACGGAGTGCAGCCTTTGCACGGAGTGCAGCCTTCGCACGGAGTGCTGCCTTCGTACGGAGTGCTGCCTTCGCACGGAGTGCTACTGTGGCATGGAGTGAAGCCTTCGCACGGAGTGCAGCCTTCGCACGGAGTGCAGCCTTCGCACGGAGTGCAGCCTTTGCACGGAGTTCAGCTTTCGCACGGAGTGCAGCTTTCGCACGGTGTGCAGCCTTTGCACGGAGTGCTGCCTTTGCACGGAGTGCTGCCTGCGCACGGAGTGCTGCTGTTGCACGGTGTGCAGCGTTCGCACGGAGTGCAGCCATCGCACGGAGTGCAGCCTTCGCACGGAGTGGATACTTCGCAAGGAGTGCAGCCTTCGCACGGAGTGCAGACTCCGCGCACGGAGTGCAGCCTTCGCACGGAGTGCAGACTTCGCGCACGGAGTGCTGCCTTCGCACGGAGTCCAGCCTTCGCACGGAGTGCAGCCTTCGCACGGAGTGCAGCCTTCGCACGGAGTGCAGCCTTAGCACGGAGTGGAGACTTCGTAAGGAGTGCAGCCTTCGCACGGAGTACAGCCTTCGCAAGGAGTGCAGCCTCCGCACGGAGTGCAGCCTTCGCACAGAGTGCAGCCTCCGCACGGAGTGGAGCCTTCGCACGGAGTGCAGCCTTCGCACGGAGTGCAGCCTTCGCACGGAGTGCAGCCTTCGCACGGAGTGCAGACTTCGAACTGAGTGCAGCCTTCGCACGGAGTGCAGCCTTCGCACGGAGTGCAGCCTTCGCACGGAGTGCAGCCTTCGCACGGAGTGCAGCCTTCGCACGGAGTGCAGCCTTCGCACGGAGTGCAGCTTTTGCACGGAGTGCAGCCTTCGCAAGGAGTGCTGCCTTCGCACGGAGTGCTGCTGTTGCACGGAGTGCAGCCCTCGCACGGAGTGCAGCCTTCGCACGGAGTGCAGCCTTCGCACGGAGTGCAGCCTTCGCACGGACTGCAGCCTTTGCACGGAGTTCAGCCTTCGCACGGAGTGCAGCTTTCGCACGGTGTGCAGCCTTCGCACGGAGTGCTGCCTTCGCACGGAGTTCTGCCTGCGCACGGAGTGCTGCTGTTGCTCGGTGTGCAGCGTTCGCACGGAGTGCAGCCATCGCACGGAGTGCAGCCTTCGCACGGAGTGGATACTTCGCACGGAGTGCAGCCTTCGCATGGAGTTCAGCCTTCGCACGGAGTGCAGACTTCGAGCACGGAGTGCAGCCTTCGCACGGAGTTCAGCCTTCGCACGGAGTGCAGCCTTCGCACGGAGTGCAGCCTTCGCACGGAGTGCAGCCTTCGCACGGAGTGCAGCCTTCGCACGGAGTGCAGCCTTCGCACGGAGTGCAGCCTTCGCACGGAGTGCAGCCTTCGCACGGAGTGCAGCCTTCGCACGGAGTGCTGCCTTCGAACTGAGTGCTGCCTTCGCAAGGAGTGCTGCTGTTGCACAGAGTGCAGCCTTCGCACGGAGAGCAGCCATCGCAAGGAGTGCAGCCTTCGTACGGAGTGGAGACTTCGCAAGGAGTGCAGCCTTCGTATGGAGTGCAGCCTTCGCACGGAGTGCAGCCTTCGCAAGGAGTGCTGCTATTGCACAGAGTGCAGCCTTCGCACGGAGAGCAGCCATCGCAAGGAGTGCAGCCTTCGTACGGAGTGGAGACTTCGCAAGGAGTACAGCCTTCGTACGGAGTGCAGCCTTCGCACGGAGTGCAGCCTTCGCACGGAGTGCAACCTTCGCACGGAGTGCAGCTTTCGCACGGAGTGCAGCCTTCGCACGGAGTGCAGCCTTCGCATGGAGTGCTGCCATCGCACGGAGTGCAGCCTTCGCACGGAGTGCAGCCTTTGCATGGAGTGCAGCCTTTGCACGGAGTGCAGCCTTCGCACGGAGTGCAGCCTTCGGACGGAGAGCAGCCATCGCACGGAGTGCAGCCTTCGCACGGAGTGGAGACTTCGTAAGGAGTGCAGCCTTCGCACGGAATGCAGCCTTCGCACGGAGTGCAGCCTACGCACGGAGTGCAGCCTTCGCACGGAGTGCAGCCTTCGCACGGAGTGCAGCCTTGGCACGGAGTGCAGCCTTGGCACGGAGTGCAGCCTTGGCATGGAGTGCAGCTTTGGCACGGAGTGCAGCCTTCGCACGGAGTGCAGCCTTGGCACGGAGTGTAGCCTTGGCACGGAGTGCAGCCTCCGCACGGAGTGCTGCTGTGGCACGGAGTGCAGCCTTTGCACGGAGTGCAGCCTTTGCACGGAGTGCAGCCTTCGGACGGAGTGCAGCCATTGCACGGAGTGCAGCCTTCGCACGGAGTGGAGACTTCGTAAGGAGTGCAGACTTCGCACGGAGTACAGCCTTCGCAAGGAGTGCAGCCTCCGCACGGAGTGCAGCCTTCGCACGGAGTGCAGCCTCCGCACGGAGTGCAGCCTTCGCACGGAGTGCAGCCTTCGCACGGAGTGCAGCCTTCGCACGGAGTGCAGCCTTCACACGGAGTTCAGACTTCGCACGGAGTGCAGGCTTGGCACGGAGTGCAGCCTTCGCACGGAGTGCAGCCTTCGCACGGAGTGCAGCCTTCGCACGGAGTGCAGCCTTCGCACGGAGTGCAGCCTTGGCACGGAGTGCTGCTGTGGCATGGAGTGCAGCCCTCGCACGGAGTGCAGCCTTCGCACGGAGTGCAGCCTTCGCACGGAGTGCAGCCTTCGCACGGAGTGCAACCTTGGCACGGAGTTCAGCCTTCGCACGGAGTGCAGCTTTCACACGGTGTGCAGCCTTCGCACAGAGTGCTGCCTTCGCACGGAGTGCTGCCTGCGCAGGGAGTGCTGCTGTTGCACGGTGTGCAGCGTTCGCACGGTGTGCAGCGTTCGCACGGAGTGCAGCCATCGCACGGAGTGCAGCCTTCGCACGGAGTGGATACTTCGCAAGGAGTGCAGCCTTCGCACGGAGTGCAGCCTTCGCACAGAGTGCAGCCTTCGCACGGAATGCAGCCTTCGCACGGAGTACAGCCTTCGCACGGAGTGCATCCTTCGCACGGAGTGCAGCCTTCGCACGGAGTGCAGCCTTCGCACGGAGTGCAGCCTCCGCACGGAGTGCAGCCTTCGCACGGAGTGCAGCCTTCGCACGGAGTGCAGCCTTCGCACGGAGTGCAGCCTTCGCACGGTGTGCAGACTTCGCACGGAGTGCAGGCTTGGCACGGAGTGCAGCCTTCGCACGGAGTGCAGCCTTCGCACGGAGTGCAGCCTTCGCACGGAGTGCAGCCTTCGCACGGAGTGCAACCTTGGCACGGAGTGCTGCTGTGGCATGGAGTGCAGCCCTCGCACGGAGTGCAGCCTTCGCACGGAGTGCAGCCTTCGCACGGAGTGCAGCCTTCGCACGGAGTGCAACCTTGGCACGGAGTTCAGCCTTCGCACGGAGTGCAGCTTTCACACGGTGTGCAGCCTTCGCACAGAGTGCTGCCTTCGCACGGAGTGCTGCCTGCGCAGGGAGTGCTGCTGTTGCACGGTGTGCAGCGTTCGCACGGTGTGCAGCCTCCGCACGGAGTGGAGCCTTCGCACGGAGTGCAGCCTTCGCACGGAGTGCAGCCTTCGCACGGAGTGCAGCCTTCGCACGGAGTGCAGACTTCGCACGGAGTGCATCCTTGGCACGGAGTGCAGCCTTCGCAAGGAGTGCAGCCTTCGCACGGAGTGCAGCCTTCGCACGGAGTGCAGCCTTCGCACGGAGTGCAGCCTTCGCACGGAGTGCAGCCTTCGCACGGAGTGCAGCCTTCGCATGGAGTGCAGACTTCGAACTGAGTGCAGCCTTCGCACGGAGTGCAGCCTTCGCACGGAGTGCAGCCTTCGCACGGAGTGCAGCCTTCGCACGGAGTGCAGCCTTCGCACGGAGTGCAGCCTTCGCACGGAGTGCAGCCTTTGCACGGAGTGCAGCCTTCGCAAGGAGTGCTGCCTTCGCACGGAGTGCTGCTGTTGCACGGAGTGCAGCCCTCGCACGGAGTGCAGCCTTCGCACGGAGTGCAGCCTTCGCACGGAGTGCAGCCTTAGCACGGACTGCAGCCTTTGCACGGAGTTCAGCCTTCGCACGGAGTGCAGCTTTCGCACGGTGTGCAGCCTTCGCACGGAGTGCTGCCTTCGCACGGAGTGCTGCCTGCGCACGGAGTGCTGCTGTTGCTCGGTGTGCAGCGTTCGCACGGAGTGCAGCCATCGCACGGAGTGCAGCCTTCGCACGGAGTGGATACTTCGCACGGAGTGCAGCCTTCGCATGGAGTTCAGCCTTCGCACGGAGTGCAGACTTCGAGCACGGAGTGCAGCCTTCGCACGGAGTTCAGCCTTCGCACGGAGTGCAGCCTTCGCACGGAGTGCAGCCTTCGCACGGAGTGCAGCCTTCGCATGGAGTGCAGCCTTCGCACGGAGTGCAGCCTCCGCACGGAGTGCAGCCTTCGCACGGAGTGCAGCCTTCGCACGGAGTGCAGCCTTCGCACGGAGTGCTGCCTTCGAACTGAGTGCTGCCTTCGCAAGGAGTGCTGCTGTTGCACAGAGTGCAGCCTTCGCACGGAGGGCAGCCATCGCAAGGAGTGCAGCCTTCGTACGGAGTGGAGACTTCGCAAGGAGTGCAGCCTTCGTATGGAGTGCAGCCTTCGCACGGAGTGCAGCCTTCGCAAGGAGTGCTGCTATTGCACAGAGTGCAGCCTTCGCACGGAGAGCAGCCATCGCAAGGAGTGCAGCCTTCGTACGGAGTGGAGACTTCGCAAGGAGTGCAGCCTTCGTACGGAGTGCAGCCTTCGCACGGAGTGCAGCCTTCGCACGGAGTGCAACCTTCGCACGGAGTGCAGCTTTCGCACGGAGTGCAGCCTTCGCACGGAGTGCAGCCTTCGCACGGAGTGCTGCCTTCGCACGGAGTGCTGCCTTGGCACGGAGTGCTGCCATCGCACGGAGTGCAGCCTTCGCACGGAGTGCAGCCTTCGCACGGAGTGCAGCCTTCGGACGGAGAGCAGCCATCGCACGGAGTGCAGCCTTCGCACGGAGTGGAGACTTCGTAAGGAGTGCAGCCTTCGCACGGAATGCAGCCTTCGCACGGAGTGCAGCCTACGCACAGAGTGCAGCCTTCGCACGGAGTGCAGCCTTCGCACGGAGTGCAGCCTTGGCACGGAGTGCAGCCTTGGCACGGAGTGCAGCCTTGGCACGGAGTGCAGCTTTGGCACGGAGTGCAGCCTTCGCACGGAGTGCAGCCTTGGCACGGAGTGTAGCCTTGGCACGGAGTGCAGCCTCCGCACGGAGTGCTGCTGTGGCACGGAGTGCAGCCTTTGCACGGAGTGCAGCCTTTGCACGGAGTGCAGCCTTCGGACGGAGTGCAGCCATTGCACGGAGTGCAGCCTTCGCACGGAGTGGAGACTTCGTAAGGAGTGCAGACTTCGCACGGAGTACAGCCTTCGCAAGGAGTGCAGCCTCCGCACGGATTGCAGCCTTCGCACGGAGTGCAGCCTCCGCACGGAGTGCAGCCTTCGCACGGAGTGCAGCCTTCGCACGGAGTGCAGCCTTCGCACGGAGTGCAGCCTTCGCACGGAGTGCAGACTTCGCACGGAGTGCAGGCTTGGCACGGAGTGCAGCCTTCGCACGGAGTGCAGCCTTCGCACGGAGTGCAGCCTTCGCACGGAGTGCAGCCTTCGCACGGAGTGCAGCCTTGGCACGGAGTGCTGCTGTGGCATGGAGTGCAGCCCTCGCACGGAGTGCAGCCTTCGCACGGAGTGCAGCCTTCGCACGGAGTGCAGCCTTCGCACGGAGTGCAACCTTGGCACGGAGTTCAGCCTTCGCACGGAGTGCAGCTTTCACACGGTGTGCAGCCTTCGCACAGAGTGCTGCCTTCGCACGGAGTGCTGCCTGCGCAGGGAGTGCTGCTATTGCACGGTGTGCAGCGTTCGCACGGTGTGCAGCGTTCGCACGGAGTGCAGCCATCGCACGGAGTGCAGCCTTCGCACGGAGTGGATACTTCGCAAGGAGTGCAGCCTTCACACGGAGTGCAGACTTCGCGCACGGAGTGCAGCCTTCGCACGGAGTGCAGCCTTCGCACAGAGTGCAGCCTTCGCACGGAATGCAGCCTTCGCACGGAGTACAGCCTTCGCACGGAGTGCATCCTTCGCACGGAGTGCAGCCTTCGCACGGAGTGCAGCCTTCGCACGGAGTGCTGCCTTCGCACGGAGTGCTGCCTTCGCACTGAGTGCTGCCTTCGCAAGGAGTGCTGCTGTTGCACGGAGTGCAGCCTTCGCACGGAGTGCAGCCATCGCAAGGAGTGCAGACTTCGTACGGAGTGGAGACTTCGCAAGGAGTGCAGCCTTCGCACGGAGTGCAGCCTTTGCACGGAGTGCAGCCTTCGCACGGAGTGCTACCTTCGCACGGAGTGCAGCCTACGCACGGAGTGCAGCCTTCGCACGTAGTGCAGCCTTCGCACGGAGTGCAGCCTTCGCACGGAGTGCTGCCTTCGTACGGAGTGCTGCCTTCCCACGGAGTGCTACTGTGGCACGGAGTGCAGCCTTCGCACGGAGTGCAGCCATCGCACGGAGTGCAGCCTTCGCACGGAGTGGAGACTTCGCAAGGAATGCACCCTTCGCACGGATTGCTGCCTTCGCACTGAGTGCTGCCTTCGCAAGGAGTGCTGCTGTTGCACGGAGTGCAGCCTTCGCACGGAGTGCAGCCATCGCAAGGAGTGCAGCCTTCGTACGGAGTGGAGACTTCGCAAGGAGTGCAGCCTTCGCACGGAGTGCAGCCTTCGCACGGAGTGCAGCCTTCGCACGGAGTGCTACCTTCGCACGGAGTGCAGCCTACGCACGGAGTGCAGCCTTCGCACGTAGTGCAGCCTTCGCACGGAGTGCAGCCTTCGCACGGAGTGCTGCCTTCGTACGGAGTGCTGCCTTCGCACGGAGTGCTACTGTGGCACGGAGTGCAGCCTTCGCACAGAGTGCAGCCATCGCACGGAGTGCAGCCTTCGCACGGAGTGGAGTCTTCGCAAGGAATGCAGCCTTCGCACGGAGTGCAGCCTTCGCACGGAGTGCAGCTTCGCACGGAGTGCAGCTTTCGCACGGAGTGCAGCCTTCGCACGGAGTGCAGCCTTCGCACGGAGTGCTGCCTTCGTACGGAGTGCTGCCTTCGCACGGAGTGCTACTGTGGCACGGAGTGCAGCCTTCGCACGGAGTGCAGCCTTCGCACGGAGTGCAGCCTTCGCACGGAGTGCTGCCTTCGCACGGAGTGCTGCCTTCGCACGGAGTGCTGCTGTGGCACGGAGTGCAGCCTTCGCACGGAGTGCAGCCTTTGCACGGAGTGCAGCCTTCGCACGGAGTGCAGCCTTCGCACGGAGTGCAGCCATCGCACGGAGTGCAGCCTTCGCACGGAGTGGAGACTTCGTAAGGAGTGCAGCCTTCGCACGGAGTGAAGACTTCGCAAGGAGTGCAGCCTCCGCACGGAGTGCAGCCTCCGCACGGAGTGCAGCCCCCGCACGGAGTGCAGCCTCCGCACGGAGTGCAGCCTCCGCACGGAGTGCAGCCTCCGCACGGAGTGCAGCCTCCGCACGGAGTGCAGCCTCCGCACGGAGTGCAGCCTTCGCACGGAGTGCAGCCTTCGCACGGAGTGCATCCTTCGCACGGAGTGCAGCCTTTGCACCGAGTGCAGCCTTCGCACCGAGTGCAGCCTTCGCACCGAGTGCAGCCTTCGCACGGAGTGCAGCCTTCGCACGGAGTGCAGCCATCGCACGGAGTGCAGCCTTCGCACGGAGTGCAGCCTTCGCACGGAGTGCAGCCTTCGCACGGTGTGCAGCCATCGCACGGAGTGCAGCCTTCGCACGGAGTGGAGACTTCGTAAGGAGTGCAGCCTTCGCACGGAGTACAGCCATCGCAAGGAGTGCAGCCTCCGCACGGAGTGCAGCCTCCGCAAGGAGTGCAACCTCCGCAAGGCGTGCAGCCTCCGCACGGAGTGCAGCCTCCGCACGGAGTGCAGCCTCCGCACGGAGTGCAGCCTTCGCACGGAGTGCAGCCTTTGCACGGAGTGCTGCCTTCGCACGGAGTGCTGCGTTCGCATGGAGTGCTGCTTTCGCATGGAGTATGCCTTCGCACGGAGTGCTGCTGTTGCATGATGTGCAGCCTTCGCACGGAGTGCAGCCATCGCACGGAGTGGAGACTTCGCAAGGAGTGCAGCCTTCGCACGGAGTGCAGCCTTCGCACATAAAGCAGCGTTCGCACGGAGTGCAACCTTCGCACGGAGTGCAGCCTTCGCATGGAGTGCAGCCTTCGCATGGAGTGCAGCCTTCGCAGGGAGTGCTGCCCTGCATGGAGTGCTGCTGTTGCACGGAGTACAGCCCTCGCACGGAGTGCAGCCCTCGCACGGAGTGCAGCCATCGCACGGAGTGCAGCCTTCGCACAGAGTGCAGCCTTTGCACGGAGTTCAGCCTTCGCACGGAGTGCAGCTTTCGCACGGTGTGCAGCCTTCGCACGGAGTGCTGGCTTCGCACGGAGTGCTGCCTGCGCACGGAGTGCTGCTGTTGCACGGTGTGCAGCGTTCGCACGGAGTCCATCCATCGCACGGAGTGCAGCCTTCGTACGGAGTGGATACTTCGCAAGGAGTGCAGCGTTCGCACGGAGTGCAGACTTCGCGCACGGAGTGCAGCCTTCGCACGGAGTGCAGCCTTCGCACGGAGTGCAGCCTTCGCACGGAGTGCAGCCTTCGCACGGAGTGCTGCCTTCACACGGAGTGCTGGCTTCGCACGGAGTGCTGCGTTCGCAGGGAGTGCTGCTGTGGCACGGAGTGCAGCCTTCGCACGGAGTGCAGCCTTCGCACGGAGTGCAGCCTTCGCACGGAGTGCTGCCTTCGCACGGAGTGCTGCCTTCACATGGAGTGCTGCTGTGGCACGGAGTGCAGCCTTCGCACGGAGTGCAGCCTTCGCACGGAGTGGAGACTTCGTAAGGAGTGCAGCCTTCGCACGGAGTGCAGCCTTCGCAAGGAGTGCAGCCTCCGCACGGAGTGCAGCCTCCGCACGAAGTGCAGCCCCCGCACGGAGTGCAGCCTCGGCACGGAGTGCAGCTTCCGCACAGAGTGCAGCCTCTGCATGGAGTGCAGCCTTCGCACGGAGTGCAGCCTTCGCACCGAGTGCAGCCTTCGCACGGAGTGCAGCCTTCGCACGGAGTGCAGCCTTCGCACGGAGAGCAGCCTTCGCACGGAGTGCAGCCTTTGCACGGAGTGCAGCCTTCGCACGGTGTGCAGCCATCGCACGGAGTGCAGCCTTCGCACGGAGTGGAGACTTCGTAAGGAGTGCAGCCTTCGCACGGAGTACAGCCATCGCAAGGAGTGCAGCCTCCGCACGGAGTGCAGCCTCCGCAAGGAGTGCAGCCTCCGCAAGGAGTGCAGCCTCCGCACGGAGTGCAGCCTCCGCACGGAGTGCAGCCTCCGCACGGAGTGCAGCCTTCGCACGGATTGCAGCCTTTGCACGGAGTGCTGCCTTCGCACGGAGTGCTGCGTTCGCATGGAGTGCTGCTTTCGCATGGAGTATGCCTTCGCACGGAGTGCTGCTGTTGCATGATGTGCAGCCTTCGCACGGAGTGCAGCCATCGCACGGAGTGGAGACTTCGCAAGGAGTGCAGCCTTCGCACGGAGTGCAGCCTTCGCACATAAAGCAGCGTTCGCACGGAGTGCAACCTTCGCACGGAGTGCAGCCTTCGCACGGAGTGCAGCCTTCGCATGGAGTGCAGCCTTCGCAGGGAGTGCTGCCCTGCATGGAGTGCTGCTGTTGCACGGAGTGCAGCCCTCGCACGGAGTGCAGCCCTCGCACGGAGTGCAGCCTACGCACGGAGTGCAGCCTTCGCACAGAGTGCAGCCTTTGCACGGAGTTCAGCCTTCGCACGGAGTGCAGCTTTCGCACGGTGTGCAGCCTTCGCACGGAGTGCTGCCTTCGCACGGAGTGCTGCCTGCGCACGGAGTGCTGCTGTTACACGGTGTGCAGCGTTCCTACGGAGTCCATCCATCGCACGGAGTGCAGCCTTCGTACGGAGTGGATACTTCGCAAGGAGTGCAGCGTTCGCATGGAGTGCAGACTTCGCGCACGGAGTGCAGCCTTCGCACGGAGTGCAGCCTTCGCACGGAGTGCAGCCTTCGCACGGAGTGCAGCCTTCGCACGGAGTGCTGCCTTCACACGGAGTGCTGCCTTCGCACGGAGTGCTGCGTTCGCAGGGAGTGCTGCTGTGGCACGGAGTGCAGCCTTTGCACGGAGTGCAGCCTTCGCACGGAGTGCAGCCTTCGGATGGAGTGCAGCCATCGCACGGAGTGCAGCCTTCGCACGGAGTGGAGACTTCGTAAGGAGTGCAGCCTTCGCACGGAGTACAGCCTTCGCACGGAGTGCAGCCTTCGCACGGAGTGCAGCCTTCGCACGGAGTGCAGCCTTGGCACGGAGTGCAGCCTTGGCACGGAGTGCAGCCTTGGCACGGAGTGCAGCCTCGGCACGGAGTGCAGCCTTGGCACGGAGTGCAGCCTTGGCACTGAGTGCAGCCTTGGAACGGAGTGCAGCCTTGGCACGGAGTGCAGCCTTTGCACGGAGTGCAGCCTTCACATGGAGTGCAGCCTTCGCACGGAGTGCAGCCCTCGCACGGAGAGCAGCCTTCGCACGGAGTGGAGACTTCGCAAGGAGTGCAGCCTTCGCACGGAGTGCAGCCTTCCCACGGAGTGCAGCCTTCGCACGGAGTGCAGCTTTCGCACGGAGTGCAGCCTTCGCACGGAGTGCAGCCTTCGCACGGAGTGCTGCCTTCGCACGGAGTGCTGCCTTCGCACGGAGTGCTGCTGTGGCACGGAGTGCTGCCTTCGCACGGAGTGCTGCTGTGGCACGGAGTGCAGCCTTCGCACGGAGTGCAGCCTTCGCACGGAGTGCAGCCTTCGCACGGTGTGCAGCCATTGCACGGAGTGCAGCCTTCGCACAGAGTGGAGACTTCGTAAGGAGTGCAGCCTCCGCATGGAGTGCAGCCTCTGCAAGGAGTGCAGCCTCCGCACGGAGTGCAGCCTCCGCACGGAGTGCAGCCTTCGCATGGAGTGCAACCTTCGCACGGAGTGCGGCCTTAGCACGGAGTGCAGCGTTCGCACGGTGTGCAGCGTTCGCACGGAGTGCAGCCTTCGCACGGAGTGCAGCCTTCGCACGGAGTGCAGCCTTCGCACGTCGTGCAGCCTTCGCACGTAGTGCAGCCTTCGCAGGGAGTGCTGCTGTTGCACGGAGTGCAGCCCTCACACGGAGTGCAGCCCTCGCACGGAGTACAGCCATTGCAAGGAGTGCAGCCTTCGCACGGAGTGCTGCCTTGGCACGGAGTGCAGCCTTGGCACGGAGTGCAGCCGTGGCACGGAGTGCAGCCTTCGCACGGAGTGCAGCCTTCGCACAGAGTGCAGCCTTTGCACGGAGTTCAGCCTTCGCACGGAGTGCAGCTTTCATCACACGGAGTGCAGCTTTCGCACGGAGTGGATACTTCGCAAGGAGTGCAGCCTTCGCACGGAGTGCAGACTTCGCGCACGGAGTGCAGCCTTCGCACGGAGTGCAGCCTTCGCACGGAGTGCAGCCTTCGCACGATGTGCAGCCTTCGCACGGAATGCAGCCTTCACAATGAGTGCAGCCTCCGCAGGGAGTGCAGCCTCCACATGGAGTGCAGCCTCCACATGGAGTGCAGCCTCCGTATGGAGTGCAGTCTCTGCATGGAGTGCAGTCTCTGCATGGAGTGCAGACTCTGCATGGAGTTCAGCCTCCACTGGGAGTACACCCTCCACAGGGAGAGCAGCCTTTGCATGCTGTGCAGCAGTTTTCGCACGGAGTTCAGCCCTCGAACACAGTGCAGCCTTCGCACGGAGTGCAGCCTTCGCACGGAGTGCAGCCTTCGCACGGAGTGCAGCCTTCGCACGGAGTGCAGTCTTCGCACGGAGTGCAGCCTTCGCATGGAGTGCAACCTTCGCACGGAGTGCAGCCTTCACACGGAATGCAGGCTTCACAATTAGTCCAGCCATCACAATGCATGCAGCCTCCGCAGTGAGAGCAGCCCCCACATGGAGTACAGCCTCCACATGGAGTGCAGTCTCTGCATGGAGTGCAGTCTCTGCATGGAGAGCAGTCTCTGCATTGAGTGCAGCCTCCACTGGGAGTACCCCCTTCACAGGGAGAGCAGCCTTTGCATGCAGTGCAGCAGTTTTCGCACAGAGTGCAGCCTTCGCACGGAGTGCAGCCTTCGAACGGAGTGCAGCCTTCGCACGGAGTGCAGCCTTCACACGGAGTGCAGTCTTCGCACGGAGCGCAGCCTTCGCATGGAGTGCAACCTTCGCACGGAGTGCGGCCTTAGCACGGAGTGCATCGTTCGCACGGTGTGCAGCGTTCGCACGGAGTGCAGCCTTCGCACGGAGTGCAGCCTTCGCACGGAGTGCAGCCTTCGCACGGAGTGCAGCCTTCGCACGGAGTGCTGCCTTCGCACGGAGTGCAGCCTTCGCACGGAGTGCTGCTGTTGCACGGAGTGCAGCCTTTCCACGGAGTGCAGCCATCGCACGGAGTGCAGCCTTCGCACAGAGTGGAGACTTCGCAAGAAGTGCAGCCTATGCACGGAGTGCAGCCTTTGCACGGAGTGCAGCCTTCGCACGGAGTGCAACCTTCGCACGGAGTGCAGCCTTCGCAGGGAGTGCAGCCTTCGCACGGAGTGCTGCCTTCGCACCGAGTGCTGCCTTCGCACGGAGTGCTGCTGTGGCCAGGAGTGCAGCCTTTGCACGGAGTGCAGCCTTCGCACGGAGTGCAGCCTTCGGACGGAGTGCAGCCATCGCACGGAGTGCAGCCTTCGCACGGAGTGCAGCCTTCGCACGGAGTGCAGCCTTCGCCCGGAGTGCAGCCTTCGCACCGAGTGCAGACTTCGCACGGAGTGCTGCCTTCGCACGGAGTGCAGCCATCGCACGGAGTGCAGCCTTCGCACGGAGTGCAGCCTTGGCACGGAGTGCAGCCTTCGCACGGAGTGCAGCCTTCGCACGGAGTGCAGCCTTCGCACGGAGTGCAGCCATCGCACGGAGTGCAGCCTTCGCACGGAGTGGAGATTTCGCAAGGAGTGCAGCCTTCGCACGGAGTGGAGACTTCGCAAGGAGTGCAGCCTTCGCACAGAGTGCAGCCTTCGCACGGAGTGCAGCCTTCGCACGGAGTGCTGCCTTCGCACGGAATGCTGCCTTCGCACGGAGTGCTGCTGTGGCATGGAGTGCAGCCTTGCACGGAGTGCAGCCTTCGCACGGAGTGCAGCCTTCGCACGGAGTGCAGCCATCGCACGGAGTGCAGCCTTCGCACGGAGTGGAGACTTCGTAAGGAGTGCAGCCTTCGCACGGAGTGCAGCCTTCGCAAGGAGTGCAGCCTCCGCACGGAGTGCAGCCTCCGCATGAAGTGCGGCCTCCGCACGGAGTGCGGCCTCCGCACGGAGTGCAGCCTCCGCACAGAGTGCAGCCTCCGCACGGAGTGCAGGCTCCGCACGGAGTGCAGACTTCGCACGGAGTGCAGCCTTCGCACGGAGTGCAGCCTTCGCACGGAGTGCAGCCTTCGCACGGAGTGCTGCCTTGGCACGGAGTGCAGCCTTGGCACGGAGTGCAGCCGTGGCACGGAGTACAGCCTTGGCACGGAGTGCAGCCTTGGCACGGAGTGCAGCCTTGGCACGGAGTGCAGCCTTCGCAGGGAGTGCAGCCTTCGCAAGGAGTGGAGATTTCGCAAGGAGTGCAGCCTTCGCACGGAGGGGAGACTTCGCAAGGAGTGCAGCCTTCGCACAGAGTGCAGCCTTCGCACGGAGTGCAGCCTTCGCACGGAGTGCTGCCTTCGCACGGAGTGCTGCCTTCGCACGGAGTGCTGCTGTGGCATGGAGTGAAGCCTTCACACGGAGTGCTGCTGTGGCATGGAGTGCAGCCTTGCACGGAGTGCAGCCTTCGCACGGAGTGCAGCCTTCGCACGGAGTGCAGCCTTGGCACGGAGTGCAGCCTTGGCACGGAGTGCAGCCTTCGCACGGAGTGCAACCTTCGCACGGAGTGCAGCCATCGCACGGAGTGCAGCCTTCGCACGGAGTGGAGACTTCGTAAGGAGTGCAGCCTTCGCACGGAGTGCAGCCTTCGCACGGAGTGCTGCCTTCGCACCGAGTGCTGCCTTCGCACGGAGTGCAGCCTTGGCACGGAGTGCAGCCTTCGCACGGAGTGCAGCCTTCGCACGGAGTGCAGCCTTCGCACGGAGTGCAGCCATCGCACGGAGTGCAGCCTTCGCACGGAGTGGAGATTTCGCAAGGAGTGCAGCCTTCGCACGGAGTGGAGACTTCGCAAGGAGTGCAGCCTTCGCACAGAGTGCAGCCTTCGCACGGAGTGCAGCCTTCGCACGGAGTGCTGCCTTCGCACGGAGTGCTGCCTTCGCACGGAGTGCTGCTGTGGCATGGAGTGCAGCCTTGCACGGTGTGCAGCCTTCGCACGGAGTGCAGCCTTCGCACGGAGTGCAGCCATCGCACGGAGTGCAGCCTTCGCACGGAGTGCAGCCTTCGCAAGGAGTGCAGCCTTCGCACGGAGTGGAGACTTCGCAAGGAGTGCAGCCTTCGCACAGAGTGCAGCCTTCGCACGGAGTGCAGCCTTCGCCCGGACTGCAGCCTTCGCCCGGACTGCAGCCTTCGCACGGAGTGCAGCCTTCGCACGGAGTGCTGCCTTCGCACGGAGTGCAGCCTTCGCACGGAGTGCAGCCTTCGCACGGAGTGCAGCCTTGGCACGGAGTGCAGCCTTGGCACGGAGTGCAGCCTTCGCACGCAGTGCAGCCTTCGCACGGAGTGCAGCCATCGCACGGAGTGCAGCCTTCGCACGGAGTGGAGATTTCGCAAGGAGTGCAGCCTTCGCACGGAGTGGAGACTTCGCAAGGAGTGCAGCCTTCGCACAGAGTGCAGCCTTCGCACGGAGTGCAGCCTTCGCACGGAGTGCTGCCTTCGCACGGAGTGCTGCCTTCGCACGGAGTGCTGCTGTGGCATGGAGTGCAGCCTTGCACGGTGTGCAGCCTTCGCAAGGGAAAGCAGCCTTCGCACGGAGTGCAGCCATCGCACGGAGTGCAGCCTTCGCACGGAGTAGAGACTTCGTAAGGAGTGCAGCCTTCGCACGGAGTGCAGCCTTCGCAAGGAGTGCAGCCTCCGCACGGAGTGCAGCCTCCGCACGAAGTGCAGCCTCCGCACGGAGTGCAGCCTCCGCACGGAGTGCAGCCTCCGCACGGAGTGCAGCCTCCGCACGGAGTGCAGCCTCCGCACGGAGTGCAGACTTCGCACGGAGTGCAGCCTTCGCACGGAGTGCAGCCTTCGCACGGAGTGGAGCCTTCGCACGGAGTGCCGCCTTCGCACGGAGTGCAGCCTTCGCACGGAGTGCAGCCTTCGCACGGAGTGCAGACTTCGCACGGAGTACAGCCTTCGCACGGAGTGCAGTCTTGCCACGGAGTGCAGCCTTGGCACGGAGTGCAGCCTTGGCATGGAGTGCAACCTTGGCACGGAGTGCAGCCTTGGCACGGAGTGCAGCCTTCGCAGGGAGTGCAGCCTTCGCACGGAGTGCAGCCTTCGCACGGAGTGCAGCCTTCGCACGGAGTGCTGCCTTCACACGGAGTGCTGCTGTCGCATTGAGTGCAGCCCTCGCACGGAGTGCAGCCGTCGCACGGAGTGCAGCCGTCGCACGGAGTGCAGCCTTCGCACGGAGTGGAGACTTCACAAGGAGTGCAGCCTTTGCACGGAGTGCAGCCTTCGCACGGAGTTCACCCTTCGCACGGAGTGCAGCCTTCGCACGGTGTGCAGCCTTCGCACAGAGTGCTGCGTTCACACAGAGTGCTGCTTTTGCACGGAGTATGCCTTCGCACGGAGTGCTGCTGTTGCACGATGTGCAGCCTTCACACGGAGTGCAGCCATCGCACGGAGTGGAGACTTCGCAAGGAGAGCAGCCTTCGCACAGAATGCAGCCTTCGCACGGAGTGCAGCCTTCGCACGGAGTGCTGCCTTGGCACGGAGTGCAGCCTTGGCATGGAGTGCAGCCTTGGCACGGAGTGCAGCCTTGGCACGGAGTGCAGCCTTGGCACGGAGTGCAGCCTTGGCACGGAGTGCAGCCTTGGCACGGAGTGCAGCCTTGGCACGGAGTGCAGCCTTGGCACGGAGTGCAGCCTTGGCACGGAGTGGAGGCTTCGCAAGGACTGCAGCCTTCACACGGAGTGCAGCCTTCGCACAGTTTGCAGCCTTCGCACGGAGTGCAGCTATCGCACGGAGGGCAGCCTTCGCACGGATTGCAGCCTACGCACAGAGTGCTGCCTTCGCACGGAGTGCTGCCTTCGCACGGAGTGCTGCTGTGGCACGGAGTGCAGCCTTCGCACGGAGTGCAGCCTTCACACGGAGTGCAGCCTTCGCACGGTGTGCAGCCATCGCAGGGAGTGCTGCCCTGCACGGAGTGCTGCTGTTGCACGGAGTGCAGGCCTCGCACGGAGTGCAGCCCTCGCACGGAGTGCAGCCATCGCACGGAGTGCAGCCTTCGCACAGAGTGCAGCCTTTGCACGGAGTTCAGCCTTCGCACGGAGTGCAGCTTTCACACGGTGTGCAGCCTTCGCACGGAGTGCTGCCTTCGCACGGAGTGCTGGCTGCGCACGGAGTGCTGCTGTTGCACGGTGTGCAGCGTTCGCACGGAGTCCATCCATCGCACGGAGTGCAGCCTTCGTACAGAGTGGATACTTCGCAAGGAGTGCAGCGTTCGCACGGACTGCAGACTTCGCGCACGGAGTGCACCCTTCGCACGGAGTGCAGCCTTCGCACGGAGTGCAGCCTTCACACGGTGTGCAGCCTTCGCACGGAATGCAGCCTTCACAATGAGTGCAGCCTCCGCAGGGAGTGCAGCCTCCACATGGAGTGCAGCCTCCACATGGAGTGCAGCCTCCATATGGGGTGCAGTCTCTGCATGGAGTGCAGTCTATGCATGGAGTGCAGTCTCTGCATGGAGTGCAGCCACCACTGGGAGTACACCCTTCACAGGGAGAGCAGCCTTTGCATGCAGTGCAGCAGTTTTCGCACAGAGTTCAGCCCTCGAACACAGTGCAGCCTTCGCACGGAGTGCAGAATTCGCACGGAGTGCAGCCATCGCACGGAGTGCAGCCTTCGCACGGAGTGCAGCCTTCGCACGGAGTGCAGCCTTCGCATGGAGTGCAGCCTTCGCACGGAGTGCTGCCTTCGCACGGAGTGCTGCCTTCGCACGGAGTGCTGCTGTTGCACGGAGTGCAGCCTTCGCACGGAGTGCAGCCATCGCACGGAGTGCAGCCTTCGCACAGAGTGGAGACTTCGCAAGGAGTGCAGCCTTTGCACGGAGTGCAGCCTTTGCACGGAGTGCAGCCTTCGCACGGTGTGCTGCCTTCTCACCGAGTGCTCCCTTCGCACGGAGTGCTGCTGTGGCCAGGAGTGCAGCCTTTGCACGGAGTGCAGCCTTCGCACGGAGTGCAGCCTTCGCACGGAGTGCAGCTTTCGCACGGACTGCAGCCTTCGCATGGAGTGCAGTCTTAGCACGGAGTGCAGCCTTCGCACGGGGTGCAGGCTTCGCAAGGAGTGCAGCCTTAGCACGGAGTGGAGACTTCGCAAGGACTGCAGCGTTCGCACGGAGTGCAGCCTTCGCACGGAGTGCAGCCTTCGCACGGAGGGCAGCCTTCGCACGGAGTGCAGCCTTCGCACGGACTGCAGCCTTCGCACGGAGTGCAGTCTTCGCACGGAGTGCAGCCTTCGCACGGAGTGCTGCTTTCACAATGAGTGCAGCCTTCAAAATGAGTGCAGCCTCCGCAAGGAGTGCAGCCTCCGCATGGAGTGCAGCCTCCTCGTGGAGTGCAGTCTCCGCATGGAGTGCAGTCTCTGCATGGAGTGCAGTCTCTGCATGGAGTGCAGCCTCCACTGGGAGTTCACCCTTCACAGGGAGAGCAGCGTTTGCATGCAGTGCAGAAGTTTTCGCACAGAGTGCAGCCCTCGAACACAGTGCACCATCGCACGGAGTGCAGCCATCGCGCAGAGTGCAGCCTTCGCACAGAGTGCAGCCTTCGCACGGAGTGCAGCCTTCGCACAGAGTGCAGCCTTCGCACAGAGTGCAGCCTTCGCACGGATTGGACCCTTCGCACGGAGTGCAGCCTTCGCACGGAGTGCAGCCTTAGTACGGAGTGCAACCTTCGCACGGAGTGCAGCCTTCGCACGGAGTGCAGCCTTCGCACGGAGTGCAGCCTTCGCACGGAGTGCAGCCTTCGCAGGGAGTGGAGACTTCTCAAGGAGTGCAGCCTTCGCACGGAGTGCAGCCTTCGCACAGAGTGCAGCCTTCGCACGGAGTGCAGCCTTCGCACGGAGTGCAGCCTTGGCCGGAGTGCAGCCTTGGCACGGAGTGCAGCCTTGGCACGGAGTGCAGCCTTCGCGCGGAGTGCAGCCTGCACACGGAGTGCAGCCTTCGGACACAGTGCAGCCTTCGCACGGAGTGCTGCTGTTGCACGGAGTGCAGCCCTCGCACGGAGTGCAGCCATCGCACGGAGTGCAGCCTTCGCACGGAGTGGAGACTTCGCAAGGAGTGCAGCCTTGGCACGGAGTGCAGCCTTTGCACGGAGTGCAGCCATCGCACGGAATGGAGACTTTGCAAGGAGGGCAGCCTTCGCACGGAGTGCAGGCTTCGCACGGAGTGCAGCCTTCGCACAGAGTGCAGCCTTCGCACAGAGTGCACCCTTCGCACAGAGTGCAGCCCTCGCACGGTGTGCAGCCTTCCCACAGAGTGCTGCGTTCGCACGGAGAGCTGCCTTCGCATGGAGTGCTGCTGTTGCACGGAGTGCAGCCTTCGCACGGAGTGCAGCCATCGCACGGAGTGCAGCCTTCGCACGGAGTGGAGACTTTGCAAGGAGTGCAGCCTTCGCATGGAGTGCAGCCTTCACACGGAGTGCTGCCTTCGCACGGAGTGCAGCCTTTGCACGGAGTGAAGACTTCGCACGGAGTGCAACCTTCGCACGGAGTGCAGCCTTCGCACGGAGTGCAGCCTTGGCCGGAGTGCAGCCTTGGCATGGAGTGCAGCCTTGGCACGGAGTGCAGCCTTCGCGCGGAGTGCAGCCTTCGCACGGAGTGCAGCCTTCGGACACAGTGCAGCCTTCGCACGGAGTGCTGCTGTTGCACGGAGTGCAGCCCTCGCACGGAGTGCAGCCATCGCACGGAGTGCAGCCTTCGCACGGAGTGGAGACTTCGCAAGGAGTGCAGCCTTGGCACGGAGTGCAGCCTTCGCACGGAGTGCTGCTGTTGCACGGAGTGCAGCCTTCGCACGGAGTGCAGCCTTCGCACGGAGTGCAGACTTCGCACAGCGTGCAGCCTTCGCACGGAGAGCTGCCTTCGCACGGAGAGCTGCCTTCGCACGGAGTGCTGCTGTTGCACGGAGTGCAGGCTTTGCACGGAGTGCAGCCATCGCACGGAGTGGAGACTTTGCAAGGAGTGCAGCCTTCGCACGGAGTGCAGGCTTTGCACGGAGTGCAGCCTTCGCACAGAGTGCAGCCTTCGCACAGAGTGCACCCTTCGCACAGAGTGCAGCCCTCGCACGGAGTGCAGCCTTCCCACGGAGTGCTGCGTTCGCACGGAGTGCAGCCTTCACACGGAGTGCTGCCTTCACACGGAGTGCAGCCTTTGCACGGAGTGAAGACTTCGCACGGAGTGCAGCCTTCGCACGGAGTGCTGCCTTCGCACGGAGTGCTGCCTTCACACGGAGTGCTGCTTTTGCATGGAGTGCAGCTTTCGCACGGATTGCCGCCATCGCACGGAGTGCAGCCTTCGCACGGAGTGGATACTTCGCAAGGAGTGCAGCCTTCGCACGGAGTGTAGCCTTCGCACGGAGTGCAGCCTTCGCACGGAGTGCAGCCTTCGCACGGAGTGCAGCCTTCGCACGGAGTGCAGCCTTCGCACAGAGTGCTGCTGTTGCACGGAGTTCAGCCTTCGCACGGATTGCAGCCACCGCACGGAGTGCAGCCTTCGCACGGAGTGGAGACTTCGCAAGGAGTGCAGCCTTCGCACGGAGTGCAGCCTTCGCACGGAGTGCAGCCTTCGCACGGAGTGCAGCCTTCACACGGAGTGCAGCCTTCGCACGGAGTGCAGCCTTCGCACGGAGTGCAGCCTTCGCACGGAGTGCAGCCTTCGCACGGTGTGCAGCCTTCGCACGGAGTGCAGCCTTCGCACGGAGTGCAGCCTTCGCACGGAGTGCTGCCTTCGCACGGAGTGCTGCCTTCGCACGGAGTGCTGCTGTTGCACGGAGTGCAGCCTTCGCACGGAGTGCAGCCATCGCACGGAGTGCAGCCTTCGCACGGAGTGGAGACTTCGCAAGGAGTGCAGCACACCCTGGATATGTATCACAATCAGGATATGCAGCACACACTATAAAGGCAGCAGACTTTGGATATGCAACACACACTATAAAGGCAGCAGACACTGGAACGCATCACAAACTGGACAGGCAGCACTCCTGGAGATGCAGCACACACTGGAAAGGCAGCACTCAATGGAAATGCATCACAAACTGGGTAGGCAGCACTCACTAGAAAAGCAGTGCACACTAGAAATCCACACACAATGGTAGGCAGCACAAATAGGAAAGGAGCACATGTTGCAACGGCAGAACACGCTGCAATAGCAGCACACACTGCTCTGGCAGAACATACTGCCATGACAGCACATGTTGCAAAGGTAGCACATATTAGAAAGGCAACACACATTGGAAAGTCACCTCATATTTTAAAGACAGCACACATTGGGAAGGCAGCACATATTGGGAAGGCAGTACACATCGGAAAGGAAGCACACATTTAATATGCAGCAACACTGGAGAAGCACACATAGTGGAAAGCACCACGCTGGAGTCCGCAGCTCGTGGTCGTGTGGTAGCGTTCTCATTTCCCACGCTCGGGTTTGATTCCTGGCGGGGTCAGGGATTTTCTCTGCCTCGTGATGACTGGGTGTTGTGTGCTGTCCTTAGGTTAGTTAGGTTTAAGTAGTTCTAAGTTCTAGGGGACTGATGACCATAGATGTTAAGTCTCATAGTGCTCAGAGCCATTTGAACCATTTTGAACCACACTGGAAAGGCACCACACACTAGAAAGGCACCACATACTGGAAAGGCATCACACACTGGTAAGGCTGCAGTCGCAGCGTGTGCTGCCTCACATTGTGTGTGGTTTTCAAGTGATGTGGCTCCGCAGTGTGTTCTGCGTTTTCAGTGAGTGTTGCCTATCCAGTTTGTGATGCCTTACCAATGTCTGCACCTTTCCAGTGTGTTCTTCCTTTCCAGTATATGCTGCTTTTCCAGTTTGTGCTGCCTTTCCAGTGTGTTTCAGGCTTCTCAATTTGTGCTGCCTTTGCAGCATGTGCTGCCTTTGCAGCATGTGCTTCCTTTGCTGCATGTGCCTCTTTGCAGTCTGTGCTGCATTTGAACATGTGTTGCATTTTCATTGTGTGCCGCCTTTGCACCATGTGCTGCTTTTGCAGGGTATGCAGCCTTTACAAGGTGTGCATCCTTCATAAAATTTGTAGTATTTGCAATGCTTGCAGTGATTTCAAGGTGTGCAGCATTCGCAATCTGTGCAGCTTTCACAAGGTATGCTGCCTTAGCAAAGTGTGCTATGTTCACAATGTGTGCTGCCTTTGCGATGTTTGCAGCCTTCACAAGTGATTCTGTCTTCGCAATGTGGTTCAAATGGCTCTGAGCACTATGGGACTTAACATCTGAGGTCATCAGTCACCTAGAACTTCGAACTACTGAAACCTAACTAACCTAAGGACATCACGCACATCCATGCCCGAGGCAGGATTCGAACCAGCGACCATAGCAGTTGCGCAGGTCCTGACTGAAGCGCCTAGAACCTGTCGGCCACCGCGGCCGGCTTCTTCACAATGTGTGCTGCCTTCATACTGTATGCTGCATTTATACAGTGTACTGGCTTCACAAGGTGTGCTGCCTTCACAAGTTGGCCCTCCTTCACAATATGTACTGCCTTTGCAGTGTCTTATTTCTTCACATGGTCTTCTTCCTTTGCATGCTGTGCTACCTTCGCAAGGTTTGCTACTTTCGAAAGGTTGACTTCCTTCACCGGATATGCAGCTTCCACAAGGTAACCTTGCAAAGGCAGCACATATTGTGAAGGCAACACACCTAGGTAATGCAGCATTTCTTGTAAAGCAGCACTCCTTGAGAAGCCAGCACATCTTGTGAAGGTAGCACATCTTCTGATAGTAGAGGCAGAAAACCTAGCATAGGCTGCACACCTTGCGAAGGCTACACACTGTGTCAAGGCAGAACAGCTTGCAAAGGCAGCACACCTCACGAAAGTAGCACACCTTGCGAAGACAGGACAGAATGCAATGGCTGAAAATCTTGCAAAGGAGAACACCTTGCAAAGAACAAGTGCCTTGCAAAGGCAGCACACCTTGTGGAGGCTGCACACATTGCAAATGCAGGACACCTTGCAAAGACAGCACATTTCCTAAATACAGCTCTCCTCCAAAGGACAGCACATATCCCAAAGGCAGCACACCTTCTGGAGACAGTTTACTTTCGTGCATATTGTCCACAAACTGAGGAAAGAAATATAGGATGTGAAGTTACCTTCCCATTCCTGCATATTCTTGCGGGAACGGTCGCAGCATTCGGCATCTGGCAGTAGGTGTGCAGGGTTGAGGTTCCGTCATGACTTCTGGTGTGGTGGGCGCCCTGTCGCTCCACATCAGCTGTGTACGCGAGTGCAGCGTGCTCAGTGCAGCTGCTGCGCCACACTTCTGTGTGCAGCACGTTGGTCTCTGTTCCACAGGTGTAGCCTGTGCGAGCGACCTTCCAAGCAGTTAATAATTAATGTAAACCCAGCCATGTCGCTGTTTTATGCTCTTCGTGTTAAGTTAATGGTACTCTTGTCTTACGTTTTATAATTCAATAGAAGGGTTCCGATTAGGAGATTGACCTCTTGGACGTAGAACGCCTTTCATATCTTCTGCCAAAATGATATTACCTTAATGAAATCTGAAGAGAGGGACAATTTCGTAATTAAAGAAACTCTGCTCGTTTACGTCGTTTACTGCCACCAGGTGGAACATATATATTAAATAGCCAGGTGTTGTAAACAGTACAAGCTACAACTGTATTACATGTGAGTTTTCAACGTGATCCTTTATTATGCCCTCTTTCGCGAGTATCACGGTCTCTAATTCATCTCCAGTTCCAGCATTAATTACAACGCTATCCCAATACATCGTCTAGTGCAGTATCCTTTACTTCTGTAACTAGAATAATGCCAATGTTTGGCTCCTACATAAAGTCTTTCAAGGTACTTGCTTTTAGGGAGCTCCCTATGCTGTTTATGGATTCATAATGTATCACATTTCATAAATTCAACTCTTTCATCGCATGCAGTCAGTATGAAAGCTATGGATAAGTGTCACATACGTATCTACCTCTGTCGCTTGGTTTGGATGAGGTAACCATTCCCGTCCCCCCTTGCAATCTTAGTAAGCATGCAGCGAAAATCGTGCACAGACACACATGTGAAACTCTTAAATTGACCGAATCAGTTCGATAGCTGTGATTCAGGGCCTAGTGTAATGCCACCATGTGTTTGAAACCTCCTCAAAGAATTCTGTTGCATGGTTCATACTGATGTCTCGATATCGCCATCGTGTAACTTACAGCAAGTATTTTATTCTTGTCGGTCACCTACATTAAGGAAAATGGGAAACATTTACCACCTTCCGATATTGTTGTCATTGTTAGTAAGTAGAATGAAAGTAGTGTCTGGTCAGGAGAAACTAAAAGCGATTATTTGTTTCCACAGACAGAGCTTAACAATTCGTATCAGTACACTGTCCCATCCAAGGGGCAGATTCGTTACTCTGTCGTATACATATAACGAGATAACATAAAGACTTTACATCACAGCTACTCAGTTTATGGGTCTAGGTAACTTACACACATCGACATCATTCACTCCTTGTTTGCTGAGATAGTATAAATTTTGTAAGTAAAATGACATTGCAAGTTGTTGTTGTAGTGAACATCTTCTAAAAGGTTAATGCAAAGACACTATTTACACACGGTCATCCTGACTGACGATGCGAGGAAGTAAATTGACTGGCTCGGTTAAGAGGTGTATATAATTTTGATTCGTTTCACAATAGATTCACGTTGAATGGTCATTTTTGAAAGTTTCGGCGAACAATACAGTTAAGACTGTGATTACGATACATGCATCACATTCTTGTAAAGCTATTGTATTAAACGTGTGCTACTTTCGATATGAATCGCAATTGCAGAAAGCAGCAATGAATATGTCTCGTCTCGTTTCTCCGGCCGTTTCCCGTACTGTGCGACCCACAGAGCTCTATCGCTGCATCAGCGGTCGATTGTTGCTGTTGCCGCCACGGAATGATGGCAGTTAAATTCAAATTTCCTCCAAGTATAAGGGATTCTACGATATAAATGAAAATGGAAAGAAGTAACGAAAGCGGCAACAAGCAGTCAAACTCAACGTTCCTGGTGGTTTAATGCTATGACAATTTTAAACAATAAACTACGCAGTGGAACTGAGAGCTATCACAGGAATCTGCAATATACCCTCGATGGACAAACTGATTAAAGTTTTCGTCCTTGCCACTTCTCATTTTACAGACAGCTGATTCTGACTACTTCTTATGAACTGCACTTAACTGAGGCCATAACTCATGTCGAAGTTGTCTGTTTGTATTACTACTATCGTATCTTTCTTAGGTAAAGAACGAGCAAAATAGCAGTTTTGCGTTTAGAATGCAATCATCCAGGATACAATTTCTACAGTCAGAGCATTTTCTGTTGCGGCATAGGAATGATTTTGTGATTACTTCTATATGGAATTCATCTGTAACTTTATGAACTCAATATTTAGTAAGAGGGCCAGCCGAATTACATACTGCACAGTGTGAATAATTGCTGCAATTTTGGTGGCAACAACAACAAACAACCAGTGAATGCCGAGATTTGGCTGTAGAATAGTGGCAACACAGAGCTACCGTTGCAGCCGGGTGGTTCATGAAACCTTGACCGTGACCACAGCGGCTGAGGCGCGTCTACAGCCGTAGCAACCGCACAGCAGCCCACACTGAGGTGTGACGTCACACGGCACCCCTGTCTCGGTTGACCACCCACAACGTGTTTCGCTACATTTGATCAATTCACTATTTGCTCATACCTGAAACGTTAGTATGTTTTTTATGTGATCGGTATAAACAAATGAAACGTGTTGTATAATACTTCCCTACGAGGGGCATTAGTATTAACAATTTTACGTTCAATTTTTATCAATAGCTTATTCGTTAGTTACCCCATTTCCGCTTTCTACACTCAGTTAGCGTCAACCAAATGACGTGTACCTTCGAAACTTGGACCTTTTTAGCAGGTACATCTCTAGAAGTACTAGGTGCATAACATGTTTTTGTAATTTACACGCAGAACTTAATTTTCTACGAAAAAGACAGACGTCAATCCTTATCTCTGTTTAAGATACGCGTCGGAATCTATCCCTACTTGAAGCGGCGAACGTGTGTCCGAAACTCCGCCCATAGCTCATCCTGGCATATACTGCCGATTGCAACGTGCGCGCCCAGTAGTCACTGATCAGTTACGCCATTGTAATCTGTCCAGAGTGAGCTGTTTCGCCGTCCACAGATTATTACAGAACGTGCACGGCCTTTATATCCAGTTTATGTATTTCAGACTTTCCGTTTCAAGGTTTGCCAAATGACAGTCGCTCCCAGTCCGTGTTTCACGACCGCTTTCTTTGCAGCCTGCCGCCGATTGTGAACTTAGCTCCTTTTCCAGTCACATAACGTTTCTTCCAACGTTGATTCTAATGACTGATGCCTCTTGTTACTCCATGCCATGAATGGTTATCTGCATTCCGAAGAGCTAAATGAAAATTAATGCAACGTAGACTATTATTTTAAACTGATGGAAGTAACAGTTCTTAGCGAGTAGCCTCGAACCCGATATTCAATTCAGAGTTTACCTCGGACGAGAAAAAACGTTCTGTGTAGTGTTGAAAGCTGTGACGAAAAACGGAATCTATTTATTTCCATTCTCTAGAAAGGCAGTACAAAAAAATCAACTTATCCCATATCTGTAATACAAATTTATTTGAAAGCGCTGGCCATCGCTACGGTCGTACGAAGGCAATCCAAAGTTTATTCCACACCGCCAGACTGCGTTATGCGATACTCTCTGGCGCTGTGTGCTGACGGATTTGAAATCGCAGCCGCCTGTCTCTGTGACGTGGCAGTCTTGTTCGCTCACAGTTATTTCATATTACGTGTTACCTCCTTTCATGCTAAAAGACCGCAGCCTTCTCTCCACGCCCACAAAAACAGATTTCTATTTTTTTTTTTATTCATTTCACGAAAATGCGTGATTCACGCCGAACCAGCGATATGGAGAGACACGTTCTATTGGCGCCTCGCGTGGCAGAAGACGTTGACTGCGAAAGGAGTTTCGGAGGACGCAGAGCAGTCGTTGGTCGAGAGATGGCAGTAGGCGACTTGCAGTGTCCGGCAGTGATATAAACAATAAGACGCTAAAAAGAAATAAACAGCGCGGAAAAGAGTAACATGTCTACTGGGCATCTTGTGACACGCGGCCATCACGGACATTGCATATAATAGTGCACACGAAAATTCTGATGGCCTTTTGTTGAGAATTGTAAATATCGAAAGCGGGAGAAATGTTAAGCGTAAAAATAAAATCTTTGCTTCTCTGTGTTTCCGTTTTGTAACAGGAAAGGTATGTTAATATTTACTTTCATTGCGTGAAACAAAAAGTAAAACATACCTTAGCAGTTCTACATATGTCTACCGAGTGTGTTTCTCACAAACCGATCTTCCACCACCGCTTGTGGTTCGTCATGTAAACACTATCATATCGGTTTTCGAAATGCCGTTACTGGTTCCGAATTTTTTACTGTATTTTAAAGGTAAAACACACTACCACCACATTCCATCATTTTACCGTTTGTAGCACAATCATTTTATCAGAGACTAAGTAAGTATTGAACTCCTGGGAATGCGGTCAGCGATGTAGTCGGCTCATCTCTGGCATGAACGACGGTGCACGATGACAAAATCTCGCTTAAACAGCACTGCTTAAGTTATGCCTTTTTTCACATACGTGGCACATACGTCTCTGGATGACTTCCAAACGGGTCGTCCCCCCATGTTCCGCCACGTCACACGAATACCAGCACTGGTTACACGAAATCGCCAAATAATGACATTGTATTGACTTTGAACGTATTTAATTATGCTTGCAGATCTTAGTAACGTAGAAGCCGAATGTGTTTTTCTGTTGATTCTCCCTCTTCTGCAGCCCACAGAGCTTTGTCAGTGCCCCAGCCATTGATTGTTGGGGCTAGCCTCCCGCAACGTCGGCAGTTAAACTTTCTAGCTAGTAATGTCGATTTAATTAAGTAAATGAAAACGGAGGAAAATGATAATAATTGCACAACCACCAGTCAAACGTAACGTTTAGCGAAGTTATAGGCGAGCAAAGCCTTAAGCCAAAAATTACGACGGCACTTATGCAGTTTAGCAGGTACGGAAAAAATTTTTCATTTTTTCCAAAATTTGATCGATTATAGTCAAATGTGATACGCTGATTACGAATACGATATTTATTTTCGCCCCAGTCAATTATTTACATCAAAAAAATTGTTTTAAATTAAAAAAAATTTTTTTTTTTATTTTTCAATATTTTGTCGATTACAGTATACGTTCATTTTAACGGAACGGTAGGTACGTATTTTTACTAATTAAACACAATCAAACGCCAGTGCAAAATTAACAAACTTTTATTAACTCCCCCCACTGTATATTTACACATGTGTAGCGTAGCCCACTTGAGGTTAGGTTGGGAGTTTTTTTTTGGAATGCGGCCGCGGCAGCGGCCGCCTATGATTCGAAAATATTGAACTGTTGGCAACTGCATGTAAACATTATATATGCCAAGTATGAAACGATTTGGATGACTAAAAAATGAAAAAATTTTTCCGTACCTGCTAAACTGCATAAGTGCCATTACGACAATGGGGCACACATAACCGTTATTGCATAAATCCACATTCAGAGTTGGGCCTTCCACGCACAATGTCGCAAAAGTTACCGTTATGTCCAAACGAAATTACGCATCGTATTCTTCGATGAAAAATGCCACTGATTTCCACTAATCACTTGTGGCGTAATGTTTTCACAACACTTCCACCTCACTACAGTAAACGGCTGTGAGCTCTATTACACATTCTGTCCGATGCAGAAGCACTTCAATATTTCCGCAATAGTAATTTAGGAGATACTCAAAGCTGTCACCTTTGGTCCTCTTAATTATCACGTCAGTATTCACATATGTTATGTGAGCGTCGACCACCGGTTTGCTCACACGGAGAGATGATGATTCATTGTCATCAAACAGCACATGTGGAAACCGAATCACCAAACTCGTCGTTCATCCTAACATGAGTTAACTATCGTATTCGCCTCTAGAAAACAGTACTTATTGATAAAAGCGACAGTAATTTCCGTAACCGTTCTCTTTCCATAGCTAAATGTTTCGTCAACTGTTAATTGCATTCTTCTTAGTTCAAGGGTTTTCAGTTCTTCAGCAATACATAAAGCTACAGTTTCAAAGATGAGATATTTACGAAATGCCACTGAAACAGCACTGCGCCGAAAATTCCGTTACGACTGTGGACGGAATGTGTCGCAACGACATTCAACGTCGTTCTTGGCCGGTTTAAACGTGAGTAACAAATCGAGGTTCGTATGAATGTCTCCACCACCTCTTCCTGGACCACCTGACTCCAGCCGTGCTGCCAAACGAGTTGTCGACGTCTGCGACGCTGCTTCCCCCGTGCTTAAAACGTAAACGAGTCGTCATCTGTCGATGCTACGGTAACAGCCGCCGAGCGGCTACAAGTTGCTGCTGTACATTCTCCTCTCTGCGGCCTGTCTTTTCACACAAGTGATGGGGCTCGGTTTTACGTGAATATAAGTAACGTAACTATTTTTGCGTACAACACCACAGCCAATATTTACAGTTACTAGTAACTGCTTTTTCGCATTACTCATCTTAAATTTATTCAGGTTTCGTAATACCTTAACTGTTTTCGTATGTGCTTGTGGTCGTCGGCAAGCAAATCCATCATTAGCAGCGCAGAAAACTCATCGTCGTCAAACCGGCATCGGAAACGAATTTGCGTACCTGGAAAAGTAGCTACTTACGAGAGTTTACATGTATTCTGGAACCTACACAGCTTACTCTGTTATTGGCCACACTAAGAAAATAAAATTAGCACTCGAAAAATTCCGTCTGTTTAGGAACTTAGGGAATGTCAAGGGCGTACTTTTTGTTTGGCTCTAGCTTTAAAACGCCATAAAAACATTCAGTCGTGTATATGTAACCGTTTGCAACTCTGCACCTTACAAATTATTTTTCTCGCCTTACCCGTGTTTCTACTAGCTGACTGGTGACATGTTTTCCTTATTACAGCATTTTCCATTGCGAAGTGGGGCTGTGGCACTATACATATTCCGGCCACATATTAAGAGAGTGTTATGATTGTCCTGATGACAATGGTGATGGAAAAGAGAAAGTTGTTCTTATTATGTCTCGTACTATCAACAGCTTAGTGAGTATCTATGCAGTTTCTTTGCGACAGTACTTTATTATCTAAAGATCAGGGCAGGCGTCTCTTGCTGATACACTTTGGAGACGTCATAACATCCACACTCGCGACTCATTCATTACGAATGGCTCTGCACTGCCACATATGCTAGCTCTGTAATGGAGTGTGGCTGGCCTCACATTCTCCTCACTAAAATAATACAGTGAGTGCTCTGACACATTATGGTTTTTTGAAAAAAGTAAATTCTTCGCTATTTCAAAGCGTCTCAATTTTGTTCTACTGTAAGTGTAAAACAGTTTGAAAACGTGGAAATGGCGGATATCTGTTCGACTGTGTTTTACTCTGGGCGATAAGCGCAAAAATACTTTTTTAAGGCATTGTCTTCGCCTCGACAAACGAATCTCCTGTCCTCTGTTGACAACATGCTGACATTGTTCCCGTCACGTCTTCCACCTCGAAATTCTACAGTAGTCTGTTTCACATTTCTGCTGTACGTCAAAAAATTACCGCAATTTTTTTTTTTACTACGAAAAACGAGATTATCATTTTCATTTCTTCTTGTGAAGTGTGCTATCCGTCGCGTTTAAATGACCGACATCGCACAGTTGTACCACAGATTGGCACGATTTGTGTATCTACATACTGCTCAGAAATCATTGCCCATTCTAATCAGGAAACGTATTTAAATCTTGCTTCGTAACGATTTGGTTAAATGTATCACATGTGCTTTTACGTAGTTACTGTGTACTGAACTTCAAAGTTATAAATCGCTCGTAACGCATTCCGTCATTTTGCCGTATTTAGCACTTTCTACCACAGACGAAGTGTATTGGATGGCTGAGAATTCGACCATTACTGTCGCGTCACGTCTAGAAGAAACAGGGTTGGGAAAAACAATTCGACCGAAAGTGCAGAGCAGGAAGGCAGCATCAAATGAAGGAATTTCGGTATTGCAAGTGTCAGTTGAATATTTCGGGCGCTATGCCAACATGGCACCTGTGGCCACTTTGAACATTTGCTATGACATACTTATAGCAATAAGTGGCGGATCGTTTTTTTACTCTTTTTCACCTTTTTAAGACATATTGAAACATGAGACATGCACATCTGATTCTCTTCATCTCTAAAAACGTGCTGTGTCCTAAGACAGCTAAGTGCGATACACGTGTAAGTGGCGCTTTAAATTTATCTTGTTCTCATGGTGACGGTTGGTTAGTTCACACAGCCTGTGTTTACGTATATATTTTCTGTAAACTACCAATCATTTAGAGCCAAGACGCTCGTGTGTGGGATTTTAATTACGTTCCGGTGCCGCCGAAAATATTCAGTCGCGAAGCCTAGTTGCTATACTCAAATTTTTGTGTTTCATGCTGCGTTTCCACGATACACTTTTCGTCGGATTGTTTCTATGCACCCTGTATGACGACGCCGGATGGCAAACTTCGCTGAATCAGAACAGCTTAAATTTTTCTTTTTTTTACGAACGCTTGGTGACTGCCACCCATATTCTGCCACGTCACTGGGACGCTAGCACGCGACACATAAAATCACGAAACCAGTATCATATCCGCGTAATTACACTGTACCGATTATGTGCATATTTAAACGTTAATCACAAATGTAGATAGCAGTAATGTGTAAGATGAATTTCTTTTTCCGTTAGTCTTCCGTGTCCTGCAACCGACAGAGCTTTGTCGCTGCCTCAGCGACTGATTGTTGCTGCTACTACGCAGAACGATGTCAATTTTAAAGTCTGCCGCGAGTAATGGCGGTTTTCTGAACCAAACGAAAGCGGGAGAAAAATGTATATGCAACATCTGATCGAGAGTGAATCCCTAATTGGCACAGCGACTTAGTTTTTAATATTTACGAGCAGCAGAGCCTGGCGTAGCCGTCCAGTTGCGAGATGCGTGTCCATTCCCACACGTGAATCTCACCCCTAGTCGCTGGCAGTTGTAACATTGTAATGCATTCGAAGTGTGCTCTTTCGCACACCGCACCTACATGGATGGACTTGTGTCTCAGCTGCCTCCAGCTGATTGTATCCTACACTCCTAAGAAGTAGACCGTTCTGTGAGAAAATCTTCTGGAAAACACGTTTAGAAATCGCCAAAAAATACCTTCAGAACCTTTCTGTCCAAGCCAGTTAACGCTTGTGCTACTTATATTATGCTCACTTTAATGACACACGTGGTGCAGAATATGCGTAGCGGTAAGGGATAGAACTTATTTACACTCCACGGCTTTGAAGACGTATGATGGCTAGAAAAATTTCTGTCGAGTCGAGGCGAAACCTTAAACAAGTACACAGGATTAGCAGATATGTTGTCACCACCCATCGATTGTGAAGGTTTAATAAACAAGTTGACAGCGTCGTCTGTTTCGCATCGAGGCGGAATATAATCGCAGTGTGACAACCTGTCTTACTTCGTGGCAATGTGTCCAGCTGTTGTCCTTCTGTGTTTCTACAGACTGCATTCGTATCTGGTAACGGAAAAGGAAAAAGATCTATCATCGGCCTTAACACACTGCACATGTGAAGAGGAGTACCGTATGGAAACAAACAAGTTATTTACTGGAATGCTGATAAAAATAAAAAAAATCTTGCGTCAGCGATATTATTCTGTCGTGTCTGGGCAGCGCCGAACGCGAGAACGAACGCCACCAAAGCTTTATTTTATTTTACGGCGCCTGTTTGCGTTGTACGGCGCTCGTTGGCGTACGTGAAACTTTGGACACACACAGCGTTTCATACTTTAGACCGTAGACACACACATGTAGACGGCAAGTGCATCTATCCTTGCCGTGTCGAGGTTCGAAACCAGGTGGGTACGACAGTTGCAGTATTAAGCACTCATTTCAACGACGGATCTCCGTGTCGTATTAGCGTCACACGTGTAGCAATTCCGTTAAGCTAATTTCCCCAAGACTCGCAGTGCTAATCCGGTATCTATCCTTGTTGCGTTTGGTCAGGTGGGACGACAGCAAACGTTTCACACACTGTCCTGACAAGTCTTTATTTTCACGAACGACAGAATTCCTGTTCATGTTGGACTGTGGCTCATTTAGCTGGCCGCTTCTACAGAAAAGCAAATATCGGCCTGCCGGGAAGCATACAGTTTTCTGGCCGTTTCCTCAGGAGTACGTGTGGTGTGTGTCATTATGGCTTAAGAACTAACATCTGTGATGTCCGAATGTACACAGAATAAGAGGCTATGGTCCCTGCATACTCCAGTACAGATACCGACACAGTATCGAGATATGAAGCGTGAAGAACCGAATACGTTACAGATGGAGGACGCCCGTATACCGAGTTAGAGATTAACATCCCGTCGTCTCAAAATCTTCGCCATTCGTAGCGTTTTACACCTGACGACCGACACGCATCCCTGCTTTCAACCCATGGAAGGATTCTGAAGCAGGTTTGGTGCGTAGCTTGTGGCGTCAGTTGGGTTAAAATTCTCCCTTTTGAAAGAAGAGTGTCCAAACATTACTCAGTGCTCCGTCACTGGGCAGACTGTAACGACTTTTGTTTCACGTGTGTTTGAGACGGTCTGCAAGCATTTGTATAGTAAGCAGTGCTGGTAATTCACTGCCGTCCACCCAGCCCGGGAAACGCACAATATGCAGATGTAGACACGTACTTTGGAAAATGTACGCACATTCTGTACCCATCGCGGCAGGCCTCGTTACGTGGTACACAACCGTGACGTCACAACACGGACACACACACCCTGTTTATTACGGCCGACTCTGCAGCGCCACACGTGCAGCCCCTGCCATCGACAGAGCTCGGCCTTACAAGCTTCTCACTAAGACGATGCGTTTAGTATTGCGAAAGATTTGTCCTATAATTAAGTTTTAGCGTTTAAATGGTGTACTGTTTGTTCTAGTACTGCTTTAATATGTTATCTAAACATGTAAATGGCGTACATCTAATCGATCGTTAGGAAAACGGGGATTACGTGTTCCAAACGCACAAATTTCCATCGCTTTATTTTCTGCATCGACATTCGAATCGCACAGGCTTTGTTGCCAAATAGCTTTCGTTGTGGTTTGCTTCCTCCTCTGCGAAGTAGTGCTGTGATTTCTTACACATTCCATCCACGTATCAAATCAGCATGAAAGTTGCCCTAATGAGAATAGAGAAGAAATTTAACATTACTAGGTGCTCGTACGAAGTGTGGTGTCCGCTCTCCGACGTGTCCGAAAAGTCCATACCAGGAAACCGCACTACAAAATGGCACGCATTGTGTATGTTGATAATCTTTAAAAACCGTGTCCCAATTACGGCAAGCACAGTTGCTAAGCTAAAACTAGTGTGTACTAATAAAATGTTTAATATGTCTCCAATACACTGACTTTACACAGGAAAGCGTCTCATGTTGAATTGCTAGAACAATATTTATAGCCAGCCGGAGTGGCCGAGCGGTTCTAGGCGCTACAGTCTGGAACCGCGCGATCGCTACGGTTGCAGGTTCGAATCCTGCCTCGGGCATGGATGTGTGTGATGTCCTTATGTTAGTTAGGTTTAAGTAGTTCTAAGTTCTAGGGGACCGATGACCTCAGAAGTTAAGTCCCATAGTGCTCAGAGCCAGCCAATATTTATAAAAGGTGGCAATGTAATTTACGCACTATCTTTTAAATAGATATGATGGTATCTGATACTCAACTACTAATGCAAAGAAACGTACTGATGCTAAAATGTTTTAACTTCTTGCTATCATTTAATCTTTAAAATTTAATAATTCTCTTCCTGTTAATATTTAATTAATTAACTTACGTCGTTCAGATTTCGTAACGCTGACGGCCTTAAAATTTAAAGTTGTTCAGTCCCTGTTTTGTTTCCTTTCAATTGTTGCGAGCCAGCGATGGTGCAATATTGTTCGCTTTCAGGTCTACACATTTATAAAAATCAGGTCCAGGAAACACTTTTGTGATCACGGTTGCGATTCAGACGGTATTCGCGTCATTGTGCTGATTAAGAGTTATCGTTTCCGAAAGATGCAGGTTCGATCAAAGCTGCGTGCACTTTTGCGCGTATAATGAAAATATTCCTAACACGTCGCGTAACAAAAAGTAACATGCGAATCACAACCGTGGTCAAACGAAGAAAATATATGATGACATAAATGTTCTTCGCTGTTATTCAGGACAGGTTTAGATTAAACACCGAAATTTTCAGTCTTTTTAAACCACAGTACGATACGCTTTAGAGATATTTGTTTCGAATAACTTCTATTTACCTTTTCTTATACAATATGGTCATCGTCCGCAAGAATTATCTCTCTATCTCTCTCTCTCCTTTTTATAGCCTTTATACATTCACATTACATACATCGATTAAGAAACTTTTCTCTCTCTACCGACCAGTACGAGCACAAAACCCGCCCAGACAAAATGTCTTACATAGAATTAGTTCTCACTTAAGAATCATATATAGTTTCGTAGTACAAACAATGCTAGTTTATTCCGTGCAATAGAAAGTCTTTGATTCACTGAGCTCAAAAATTAAAATAATAAAATTATAATTACAATTTTAATATCGTCAGTTATTCTTTATTTTATGAAAATAAGGTTTGACATTGTCGTAATATTATTTTTCATCGTTGTAGCACTATAACGTACTCTGAATATTTCTGTGAATGGCGCATACTACTTTTCTTTCGTTCCGACCGACGCTTCGAAGTAAATATCGAAACTGCTTTGGAGTTTACCCACGTACGGTTCCAGATGCTACATGTAGCAGCTTTCAGTCTAATCAGGATTGGTGACAAATGAAGCTGTTTTGTCTTCTGGTCTTAAGAAACTGATAGCACCTCTTTGTTCCGACAGACTATGCTTGACCGTTCCTACACGTGGACCACAACGTCACACGCGTTTTGCTCAGGCTGTGCCGCAGGTGTATATTGAGACCAGAAAGGAAAAAAATGATGAAATCATTATATACGAGTTCCTCTCTTTCACTTCTGTGCCTGTTATTCAGTTCTCGCCGTATGCGATGCTTTATTTGGGAAGTAAGGAGCGTCTCTAGTTAGTTTCGGTAGAAAACTTTTGCCCACAGCTGAAACTCAGTTTCCAAACCACATCTGCCATGAAATGAGGTCGCCTTTACTAGTGAGGCGATGAAGCGATTTCCCAACTCTGGGTAAATCTGTTTTTTTACTTTCATTGCCTAGGGGAATTCACTGAAAGAGCATAGTGTTGTCTCCCTTAACCCATAGAAAACACGACAAGAAATATTACGGTCTTCCGATTAAACTACAGTTCAGAAAAGCCTTCACTTCATCATCGTAATCGCATTTCTTTCTCGTTAACCGCTCTATAGCTCTTCGCTATGAGATAAACGGACAACTAAAATGACGAGTTGTTTATAAATTGCCACGAAACCTGCTGTGGGCCGAAAATTCCGTTACAACTGGGAATGGAATTGCTCGCGACGGCATTCTTGCGTCAGACGCTGTCCGTGTTCTCGCCGAGTTAAACTTGAGTAGCGATTCAGGATTATCTTATAAAGTTCCATGGCTCTTCTTTCGGTGACCGTATCATTGTCGTCGTGCTGCCAGGGAAGATGTCGATGTCTGCGACGCTGTTTCCCCACGTCGGGGCGTCAATGATTCGACGAATTACTGTGGAGTGCAGCCGCTGTCCAGGTTGAAACTACAGTTGCGAAATCTGATCTGTGCGGCCTCTCTGATGACAGAATACGTAAAACCCTTGTATGAAATAAAATAGTCTGTTTGTCTCGGTTGTGTGTCGTTAACAGTGCTGCCAATATTTTTGCTTAAAACCCAAGTGCGACATATTATACATAGTTAAGCCGAACACATTTCTCCGTCAGTTCTGCGTCCCCTGCGGCCTACAGAGCTTTGCCACTGATGGCAGTTCGACTCTCTCGCGAGTGACGGCTGTTATCTGACCTTTCTTAAAATCTACCCACAGCAGGATGTCGCGTCGCCCGCCATTCACGAGAAGCGTGTCCGTTCCAACATGTGAATCACACGCATAGTCGATGGCCAGTTGCACCTTTTTTAATGCATGCCGACAGTGCTGTTTCGCAGTCCGCACATTCATGGCCGGCCTTCTGTCACAGCTGCCTCCAGCTGATGGTATCCTAAATTTCTGAGGAGGAGGAGGAGGAGGTTGTGTGAGAAAATCTTTCAGAAAACACGTACAGAAATCGTCAAGAAACACCGTCCAAACATTTTTATCCGAGTCAGTTAATGCATGAGATTCTGTTTTATTATGCTCACCAGGATCACACGCTTTGCGTGGTAAGAGTTGTTACGTATTTACGCTTCAAGGTTATCTAGACTTGTAACGGCTAGAAAGATTCGTCTTGAGTCACACCCAATTCTTAATCATATACGCATTATCAGCGTCTATATTGTCAACAGACATCGATTGTGAAGATGCATAAAAAATTGTCGACAATGTCACCTGCTTTGTGCCGATGCGGAATTTAAACGCGGTGTGTATCGACAGATTCCATTCCTAACTGGAAACAGATTAAAATATATCTATCCAGAACCTTTACACACTGCACCTGTGAGGACAAAGAACACGTTCAAGTCAAACAGTAATTCACTGACAAGGCGGTAGAAGATTAAAACAAAAAAACTTGTCTCATCCATATTCTTCTTTCCTGTTGCTGGGCAGAGCCGGTCGCGAGAACCAACTCCACAAGAGCTTTGTTCACGGGGCCTGAATGCGTTACACGCTGCACGTCGGCCTGTGTAAAATTTTGGACACAAACCGTGTTCCGTACCTTCGGCCAATCTCGAAACTCTGCCGTGGTGTCCTTCATATTCTTGCCATATATTAAAACAATCTTGCAAATTGTTTTGATTATCACGTAAAACAAAAGTTAGTATTTTGATTGTCTCTTATTAAACGTGCTATCACTCGTGTTTCGATAGTCGACATCGCAAAGTTGTCCCACGAGCCAGTGCGATTTTTATGCCTAGGTACTCTTTCTAAATGATTGCCCAGTGTGGGACAAGCACATCTGCGGGAAATTCGTTATGATACAGTTGTTATCTAGTATTCGAATCTCTGAATTGTCGGTTATATACATAATTCGGGAGGTGTATGCGGCCTTCAAATCGTTTTGTGACAGTAAAATGGTAGGACTGCTACTACATTCCACACCTGCGATGTCGATGCTGGATGTGTCCCTACAACCACAGCCGCCTCTCGCTTATTGGCAAAGGCTCCGCCACACAACAGTGGATGGTGACAAAAACGTCCCCTAACCCTGTGTACAGCGGTGGGAATGTGAATTTACTCCAAGTCTCCTGCCCATATCTAAACGCCTAATCTTTTCAGGTGCAAAACGTTTCGACCAGTGCCCGCCTCGTATTTCTTTCGACAACGAGCGTAATTTCCGTCTACTAATAAAGCAGCCACGAACGCTTTAATGGGCCTGGATAAGACTTTTGAACATCCCTTTACGTGTGATCTGCTCCTCACACTTCTCCATCTTATATTTTCACTGATCTCCGTAAGGAATTCGTACTCTACATTACATATTGACGTCTTCCTTTCACAACACGAAAACACCGCCAAGTTTGTTTCATCGTCGACAGTTGCTCAGTGTGATACGTATGAAGCTTGGAACGTACCGCAGGCGGTCGTTCCGGCTAGTGGAATCTATTAAGGTCTCACATGTAACCACCACAACAGAAAATTGTTCTCCGAAATTTTGGTCATGTAAATGTTCTGTCCCGCGTAGTCGATGTCTGTGTCGCGCCTTTCATCTTGACTGCTCAGTACAAACATGGAAACTCGCGGCAGGTATCCGATTCTGTTAGCCCACCTTGGTGCAGGGCTAGAAGCAATATTCACCAAATATAAGTATTGTCAAAACAGTTAATAAGTAGAATAGTGTTTGTTAGCACATCCTGCGAACGATTAAGTGTACTGGACTCCTGAGAATTCGAACAACATTGTGTAACGCATCGTCTGGCATTTACAGGGCGGAAAAACTATTTGACCAAAAGCGTAGCGCACAAAGAGAGTGTCAAACGAAGGAATCTGAGTATAGAAAATACAGGTCGCAGTTAAATATTTAAGGCGCTACGACAGCCATGGAAACGGTGGTCAGTTTGAACATTTTCTATACATACTCCTGTTAATTAAGTGGTCCCTCATTTTTCACTCATTTTCACTTTTTTTAAATATACTCAAACAAGAAACATGGGCATGTGATTGTCCTCATTTCTGAAGAAGTACTGTCTCGTTCGTCAGCTAAATGCGATACACGTGTTTGTGACGCTTGAAATGTATGTATACATTTTCTGTAAAATACCCATCATTTTGAACAAGGGCCTCAGTATGGCAGATTTCAATTACGTTCCCGTAGCGCTGAAAATATGCGTTTACGACTCTTAGTTGCCATACACACATTTCTATGTTTCATGCTGTCCTTCCGCCCTGCATTTTTGGTCAAACTGTTTCTCCACGCCCTGTATATCGGTGCTGGATGGCAAACCTCGCTCAAACAGCACTGTTTAAATTAGTCGCTTCATACGTTCGTTACACATACGTCACTGAATGACACCCAGCCAGGTAGTCCGCCTATATTCCGCCACGTCACTGGAAAGCCAGCACGCGATCCACAAAATCACGAAACCGCACCAGATTCGCATAGTGACACTGTACTGGTTGTAAGCACCTTCGGACATTAATCGCAATTGCAGATCATAGTAATGTAGGAGCCGTGTTTATCTTTCCGTTAATTCCCCGTCTCCCGCAGACCACAGAGCTCTGTCGCTGCATCAGCGGTCGATTGTTGCTGCTGGCGCCACGGAATGATGGCAATTATATTCAGAGTTTATGGACACTGAAATTCTGATACCTTTTTATAGTAAATTATAAATGTCGAACGGAGGAGAATGTTTAGCGTAAAAAGAAAATATTTGAATCTCTTGTGTTTCCGTTTCGAGAAAGTAACGGTATGTTAATAATCGCTTCCATTCTGTCAAGTAAAATATAAACGTTATTTAACAGTTCTACACACGGCTAACGAATGTGCTTTTCATAAACCGAACTGCCGCTACCGCTGCTGGTTCGTCATGTAAACGCTATCACATCGACTCCCGAAACCTCGTTACCGATGCCGGGTTTCGTACTGTAATTTGAAGCGAAAAAAACACTACCACAGCATTCCATCATTTTACGGTTTTAAGCACTTTCATTTTATCGAAGAATTGAGACTGCGGTCATGTCTGATAATGTGTAACAGTGCAGGACGGCGAAACCCCGCCCAACCGCCACTGCTCACGTTTGCTTTTTTTCACACACGTCGCTGACCGACTACCAAAAGGGACGCCACTCGAACGCCAGCACGGGTTACACAAAATCGTAAAACCGGCGTCGCATTCGCATAATGACACGGTACTGACGTTGGGCACTTTTAATCGCGCTTGCACATCGTAGAAAGATAAAGCTGAGTTTATTTTTCCGTTAATTCTGCGTCTGCAGCAGCCCACAGTGCTTTGTCGCTGCCCCAGCGACCTATTGTTGCTGCTGGCGCTCCACAATGTCGGCAGATTATCACTTAATCGCTGGCACTTATGCAGTTTAGCAGGTACGGAAAAAATTTTTCATTTCTTTCCAAAATTTGATCGATTATAGTCAAATGTGATACGCTGATTACGAATACGATATTTATTTTCGCCCCAGTCAATTATTTACATCAAAAAAATTGTTTTAAATTTTTTTTAACTTTTTTTTTTTTTTTTTTTAGTTTTCAATATATTGTCGATTACAGTATACGTTCATTTTAACGAAACGGTAGGTATGTATTTTTACTAATTAGCCACAATCAAACGCCAGTGCAAAATTAACAAACTTTTAATAAACTCCCCCCACTGTATATTTACACATCTGTAGCGTAGCCCACTTGAGGTTAGGTTGGGAGTTTTTTTTTTGGAATGCGGCCGCGGCAGCGGCCGCCTATGATTCGAAAATATTGAACTGGTGATCATTCACCATATAACATCCATTTTCATTTAATGAGTTGATGATGAGAATATGCTGCTCATAATTTTCCGTACCTGCTAAACTGCATAAGTGCCTGCTCGCTGACAATGGCGGTTTTATGGAGAAAATGAAAACGGAGAAATTATAGTAAATGCACAACCACCAATCAAACTTTACATGTAAACGATAAACTAAATGAAATGATAAGAAAATGGACACGCTAGCTGCAACAGGCGTTGATATACTTCATTGGGGACATGTTGAAAATGTGTGCCCCGACCGGGACTCGAACCCGGGATCTCCGGGGCACACATTTTCAACATGTCCCCAGTGAAGTATATCAACGCCTGTTGCAGCTAGCGTGTCCATTTACTTATCATTTCTACGAAAGCTGCAAGGTCATCAACGGTAACTGTTCTTTCGGGAACAGATACTATCGTCATATATAAACGATAAACCTTTAAACGATAAACAACGTCGGTGGGGCACACATAACTGTATGTAGTCCATTTAAACCCTCATTTAGAGTTAGGCCTTCCACACACAAACTCGCAAAAGTTATCATTCTGTCCAATCGAAATTACGCATCGTATTCTTCAATGAAAAATGCTACTCACTTCCACTAATCACTTGTGACATCGTGCTTGCGTGACAGTTCCACCTCCCTGTAGCAAACGATTGTCTGCTATATTAAACACTGTCCGCATATAAAAGCATTTCAATATTTTCGCAATAGTAATTGACGAGCTAAAAAGATTTTTCGTCTTGTTACTGCTTAATTATCATGTCGGCATTCACAAACGTTGTGTGAGCTCCCTGTTAACAGGGATTGATAATGTTTTATCGCTCTGAAACAGCGGCTGAAACTCGTATGCAGACGTAGAAACCGAATCGCAAAAGTCGTCGTTCGTTCCAACAGAAACTACCCATGATACTGGTCGCTAGAAAATGATATTAACTTATATAAGCGAGAGTAATTTCCATAGCCGTTGTCTTCGCAAAGCTGAATGTTTCGTTAACTCACCATCGTAATTAGTTCAGAGGCTTTTGTTTCTTCAGCAATACGTAAACGAACAATTACAGAGACTTGGAACTGTGCCGAAACGTTCGTTACAAATGGGAACGGAGTGTATCGCAGCGACATTGCCCTGACACACGCTTTCGGCGTTCTTCGCCGGATTAGCCGTGAATAACAAACCGAGCTTCGGACGAATGTCTCCGTCTCCTCTTTCTGAACCAGCCGACTGCTGCCGTGCTGGAAAACAAGGTGTCGATGTCTGCGACGCTGCTTCCACCACGGGTTAAAAGTTATCAATTCTAGGAGAGCCTCTGCAGCTTCCCAGCGCTAAGGCAGTAGCCGCCGTGACGGTACAAGTTACTGCTGTACACTCTCGTCTCTGCGGCCTGTCTTTTCACGGAACAGATGTTCCTTGGTTTTACCTGAATATATACAACGTAAATAATGTTGCCAAAACACTACGGCGAATATTTACATTTATTACTAACTGTCTTCTCGCATTATCGTCCTAAGCATATTCAGGTTTCCTAATACCCTCACTGTTTTCACATGTGTTTGTGGCCGCCGGCAATCAAACGCGCCATTAGCAGTGCAGGAAACTCACCGTCGTCAAACCAGCATCGGAGACAAATTTGCTTACCGAGAAAGCAACTTGTGAAGGTTTACATCTATTCTATAGCCGACACAGCTTGGCCTGTTGTTCGCCACACTAAGAGAAGACATGTGGCACTCGAAAAAGACCGTCGTTTTAGGAAGTTAAGGAATTTCAAGGGCATACTTTTTGTTTGGCTCTAGCTTCAATACATTCTAAAATCATCTCAGAGGTGTTTATCTTACCGTCTGCAACTCTGTCGCTTACATATAATTATTCTGGTTTAAACTTGTCTTTTAGGAGCTGACTGCTTGACATGTTCTCCTTAATTTGGCACCTTCCATTGCGACGCGGTGCTGTGGCTCTTTACATATTCCGGCCACATACTAAAAGCGTGTTACAATTGTCGTGATGATAATGGATAGAGAATGAGTTGTTGTTATTATTGTATCTCGTGTTATCGAGAGCTTAGTGCGTAGCTGTGCAGTCTCTTTGCGACAGTACTTCATTAACTAGAGACCACGGCCGGCGTTACTTGCTCGTACACCACAGTGACGTCATAACATCCACACTCGCGTCTCATTCATTATGAACGGTTGCGCACTGCCACATATGCTAGCCCTGAAATCGGGCGAGCCCGGCCTTTTTGCTTCTCACTAGAATAACACGGCAACTACTCTCAAAAGAGCCATGCATTTCGGGACAGACGATTTTTTCCATTTAATACAACTTTTCTTTTACTACAGGTATTAACACACTTGGAAAGCTTGTAATCGGCGGAGATCTGTCCGATCGTGTTTAACTCACTGGGCTACAAGCGCAAAACTTGTACTCCTCACGGCTTTGTGTTCGCCTCGACCAACGGATTACGTGACGTCTGTTGCCAACATGCTGATTTTATTCCTGCAGCGTCTTATATCTCCAAATTCCACCGTAGTCGGTTCCACATTCTTGTTATATATTAAAACAATCCCGCGATTTATTTGAATGACCACGAAAACAAATGTTGTCATATTTATTTCCTCTTCTTAAACGTACCATTCGTTGTGGTTCAACAGGCGACATCGCAAAGCCGCACCACAGATCGGCGCGATTTGTATATGTACACACTCTCTCGAAGCGATTGCCCAATATGGGACAAACACAACTGCCACGACATTTGCGATGATACAATTGTTCTCTACTATTCGAATCTCCGATTTCTCAGTAACATACTTGCGTAGGGAAGGCTATCTGGTACTCAGTCCGTTTCTGTGAACGTCAAATAGTAGGACAGCTACTATTAATTACATAGAGCAGTCTCTGCAAACGGATCTGCTGATAGCAGTTCCGTCTCATCACGCGACCTCTGCGATATGGATCCTGGAAATGCGCTTATGACCACAGCCAGCCTGTCGCTTAGTGGCGAGGGCCACGGCAAACAGTGGCCGGAGACAAGACACCCCCTGACTCTGTGCACAGCCGTGTGACTGTGTTTTTACTGTTTGACAAGTTTTGTCGCCGTGCCTAAACGCCCAAAGCTTTTTGGCGAAATGTGTTTGCAGCAGTGTCCATCTTGCACTTCTTTCCACAACGAGCGTAATCCTGATCGCTCAATAAATCACCTGTGAACGCTTCAATGGCCGAGCACGAGACTTTTGAACGTTCCTCTACTTCCAATCTCCTCTTCACCCTCCACCACATCACGACTCCACTGGCGTCTGCCAGGAATCCGTACTCTAAACCATCTGTTAATGTCTCCACCTCGTATTACGCAAAGACTGATAAGTTTGCTTCGTCGAGGACAGCTGCATTGTAGAGACCACGCGTGTAAAAATTATGAAGCTCGGGACATGGACATTTGCTCACTCTAGCAAAACCGATTACTGTGTAACATGTAACCACATGATTAAAACGGTTTCCGAAATTTTCCTTATCTGAATGTTGTTTCCCGTGTAGTCGTCGTCTCTGTCGTATCGTTCATCCCGACTGCTCAGTACAAACATGGAAACTTGCTGCAGGTATCAGATACCTACATGGAGGACATGAGGCAAATTTCACGACATTTCAGTACAGTCAAAACCGTAAATAGAATATAGTTCGCCTCTGCCAGGAGAACAAATCAGGGAAATTTGGTCTCATAGGTTACTGTGTCCCAGGGATATATCGAGATACGGAGAGCAGCAGATATCAGACTATTCATCGCTCTATGAGTCATCACTTCCACATCACAGAAACTATAAAATTAGTTCGTCTCTATGATAGGAGCAATGCGACCAACGCCATTAAAAGTTGCGTTTCATTTTCAGTCCATAGGTAACTGGGGAACTGACCTATGCTGCACTGTACCTCTCGTTCCATTAATACCGACGCTGTAGGGGCTCATAATATGTTGCCCCATAATAATGTGCCAGACGCTTTTCTCACCACATTTATACATCTACTACTTGCTTAAACGTTTCGCATTTTCTTTCACGTACTTGCCGTCCACTAAATTTTATAGTTGTACATCGCTACCAACGCGTTCCGTCATTTTGTCGTTTCCAGCACTTTCTATGGAGTCGTGAGAGTTCGACTATCATTATGTCACTTGCTACGACACGCTTACTTAATTAAGTGGTGACTCATTTTTCATTTACTTTGACCTTTTCAAGACATCTTCAAGTATTAAATATGGACACGCGATTGTCCTCATTTCTAAGGAAATATTGTGTGGTACGTCGCCTAAGTATGATGAACGTGTATGTGATGTTTTAGTTTTCTTGTTCTCATCCTGAAGACTGGTTAGTCCAAAGACTGTGTTCAGCCGTACATTTTCTATAAATTACCATTCATTTTGGGTAAAGTGGTCTCCATGTCAGATTTTAATTACACTCCTGTAGCGCCGAAATTACGCATTTGCGGCTCTTACTTGCGGCACTCTAATTCCTATGATTCGTACTGTCTTTCCGCCCTGCACTTTTGGTCAAATTGTTTTTCCGCACCCTGTATAACATTCCTGCATGGCAAACGTCGCTCAGCCAGCACCGCTTAAATTATTCACATTTTACAGACGCTACACGTATCTCACTGAATGACACCCAGCCAGGTTGACCGCCTACATTCCGCCACGTCACTGGAAAGCCAGCACGCGATCCACAAAGTCACCAAACCAGCACCAGATTCGCTTAGTGACACTGTACTGATTGATCATAAGCACATTCAGACGTTAATCGCAAACGCGTATCGTAGTATGCAGAAGCCGAGTTTATCTTTCCGTTAATTCTGCGTCTCCTGCAGACCACAGAGTTCTGTCGGTTCATCAGCGGTCGATTGTTGGTGTTGGCGCCACGGAATGATGGCAGTTAGATTCAGGCTTTCTCCGGAGTAACTGGGATTCTATTAAGGAAATCAAAACAGGAAGGAGTAACGAAAGCGTCAACTGGCAGTCAAACAGTACGTTTCTGTTAATTTAACGCGTTGACAATTTTGAACGATAACGTTCGTGATGCGATTGAGTTACCAGCAATTACAGAAACCCAGGTTTTATGTTGCGTCCACCACAGACAAACTCACTAAAGATATCGTCCCTGCCACGTTCCTACGAACTACGCACAACTGAGCCTGTAATTCATGACGAAGTTGACTATTATTTTTACTAGTCTCGTATTTTTCTTAGGTAATGAATGAGGAAAATGCTCACACTTGATAGAAGTGTTACGTCTATCATGCAACCATGGAGGAGACAATTGCTCCAGCCAGAGCAGAAATGCCCTTCATGTCGTTTATATTTTTCTTTATAAACTGAACATTTAGTAACAGGGTGAGCCGAATTACATACTGCATAGTGTGAATAAATGTTTCAATTTTTTGAGCAACCGTGATAAACAAGAACAAAATACTAAGACTTGGCCACAGATGTCCGCCATCATAGGGCTGCAGTGACAGCTGAGTCGTTCCTCAAGTCTTAATGGCGGCCACAGCGGCTGAGGCGCGACATCGCACCCCTGTCTCCGTAGAGCACGCGCCACGTGTCTCGCTGTATCCAATCATTTATTTATCTTTATCGAGCATTTCGATAGTTTCTCACCCTTGAACACCTGTGTATTTTCTCGGTATCACTATAATCTATTAAACGCTCTGTATAATACTTTTTTACGAGCGGCGTGATTATTAACAATTTTACATTCAATTTTTGTCTGGTTATTCGTTTGTTGCCGACTTTCCTCATTCTACACTCAGTAAACGTCAAGCATTTCTGCTTGTACATTTCAAAGTTGCCCCACTATTGCCGGGTACATCTGTAGTAGTATTAGGCGCATAACATATCTTTATAATTCATAAGCAACTTTTGATCTTCCACGAAAAAAGACACATGTCAATCCGTGTACCTGGTTAAGAGAAACATTGGAGTCTCTCCCTACTCAAGCCAGCGAACTAATTTCCAAAACTGTGAGCACAGCATATTGCTGCGTCTGCTGCCGGTATCCTGTCCCACTCACTGATCAGTTACACAACTTTAATCTGTCCACACAGTGGTATATCGCCGCCCACAGATTGCTGGATAATCTTCCTATCTATCAGAACTTGTCCGGCCTTTGCCTCCCGCTACTGTTGATGTTCAGATTTTCCGTTTCAAGATCCGCCAGGTAGTCCGTCGCACTCAACACCTGATTCGCGACCGCTTTCTCTGAAGACTGCCGCCGGTTGTTACTTTAGCTCTTTCTCCATTCACATGATGTATCTTCCAGCGCCGCACAACTGCTTATGTCTCTTGTTCTCCATGCCAGGAATTGTGCCCTGTCACTGAAGAACTAAATAGAAATTAAGGCCACGTATTATATTAAATAGTTGAAAAGTACGCTACGCAGGGAATATACTTGCACCTGAAATTGAAATCAGTTTTTTTCCTCTCAGGAAAACAGAAAAGATGTTCCTGGTAGTGTTGGAACGTGACGAAAAAAAAACTTTATTTATTTCCATTCTTTTCAAAAGAAATACAAAATATAAACTTATTTCATGTTTTAATATGCTACTACTAATTTGAAAGCGCTGAGCAACGCTTCGCTCGAGAACGAAAACAGTCTGTAATTTATTCTACGGCTCCTGACTGCGTTATACGATATTCTCTGGTGCTGTGTGGAGGCGGATTTGAAATCGCAACTGCCTGTTTCTCTGATGTGGCAGTCTTGTCGGCTCACAGTTGTCTCAATTTACCCTCTTTCACACAAATAGGCTACAGCCCTCTCTCGTTGCCTACTACAAGAGATTTTTATGAACGAATGTTCTGTTTTTATTTGTCGGAAGTGCGTGATTCGCACGCCAAAGAGCGCTATCTAAAGACGTTCTGATGGCGCCCGATGTTGCAGAAGAAGGTAACTGCGAAACGAGTTACAGAGGACGCAGTGTAGCCGATGGCCGACCGATGGCAGCATGCGACTTGCCGTGTTAAGCTTTGATATAAGGAATAAGACGTTGAAACGGAATAAACAGCGCGAAATAGATGTGTACGGGCGCCATTCTGTCATTCAACGATCAAGGACCTTGTATATAATAATGGACACGGAAATTGTGATATCTCTTTGCAGAAAATTATAAATGTCGGATGGAGGAGAAATGTTAAGCGTAAAAGTAAAATCTTTGTTTCTCTGTGTTCCCGCGACGAAAAAGAAACGGTATGTTAATAATCGCTTTCATTGTGTCAAACAAAATATAAATCGTTATTTAACAGTTGTACAAACGGCTAACGAATGTGCTTTTCATAAACCGATCTGCCGCTACCGCTTCTGGTTCGTCATGTAAACGCTATCATATCGACTCCGGAAACATGGTCACCGATGCCGCATTTCTTGCTGTATGTCGAAGCAAAAAAACACTACCACAGCACTCCATCATTTTACGCTTTTAAGCACTTTCATTTTATCGAAGAATTGAGACTGCGGTCAGCACCCTTGTCGTGTCATGTCTGATAATGTGTGACAGTGCAGGACGGCGAAACCCCCCTCCACCGCCACTGCTTACGTTTGCGTTTTTTCACACGCGTCACTGACTGACCACCAAAAGGGATTACACAAAATCGTCGGATTCGCATGACGACACGGTACTGACGTTGAGCACTTTTAATCGCACTTGCAGATCGTAGAAATGTAGAAGTTGAGTTTATTTTTCCGTTAATTCTGCGTCTGCTGCAGCCCACAGACCTTTGTCGCTGCCTCAGGTAGCTATTGCTGGTGCTGGCGCTCCACAATGTCGGCAGTTTTAACCTTCTCGCGAATAATGGCGGTTTGATGCAGAAAATGAAAACGGAAAAATGATAGTAAATGCACAGCCATCAGTCAAACTTTACATTCATCGGAGTTAGAAGCTCACATGACTGTATTTAATCTATATAAACCCATTTTTAGAGTTAGGCCTTTCAGACACAAACTCGCCAAAGTTATCATTCTGCCCATTCGAAATTACGCATCGTATTCTTCGATGAAAAACACTACTGACTCCCAGTAATCACTTGTGGCGTCATGCTTGCATAACACTTCCACCTCCCTACAGCAAACTATTGTGTGCTATATTACACACTCTGTTCGCATTTGAAAGCATTTCAATATTTTCGCAATAGTAATGGACGAGCTGTAAAGATTCAACGTCTTCTTACTTCTTACTTATCTTGTTGGCATTCACATACATAATGTGAGTGCCGAGCACCGATTTGTTCACATGGAGAGACAATGATTTATTGCTCTGAAACAGCGGCTAAAACTCGTATGCAGACGTGGAAAGTAACAATCTATCGTATTCGTCACCAGGAAATGATACTAACTGATATAATCGACAATAATTTCCATAATCGTTCTGTTTCCAAATCTAAATGTTTCGTAGACTCATCATCGTAATTAGTTCAGAGGTTTTCGTTTCTTCAGCAGTACATAAACGAACAATTACAAAGAGGTGAATTTTTGAAATGTCGCGAAAGCAGTACTGCGCCGAAAATTTCGTTACAACCGCGAACGGAGTGTGTCGCAGCGGCATTCTGGATACAAATGCTTTCGGCGTGTTTGGCGTGTTAGATTTGAATAAGAAATCGAGATTCGGACGAATCTCTCCATCGCCTCTCTCTGCACCAGCCGGCTGCAGCCGTGCTGCCAAAGAAGGCGTCGATGTCTGCGGCGCTGCTTCCACCCCATGCTCGAATCGCAACCAAGTCGGGGAAATCCTCTGCAGCCCCTCAAGGAAAGACTGTAGCCGCGGTGCCGGTGCAAGTTTCTGCTCTACGTTCCCATCTCTTGCGGCCTGCCTTTCCACGGAACTGATGTACCTTGGTTTTACCTCAGTAAAAATAACGCAACTAATTTTACCTAAAATACTACAGCGAATATTTACATTTATTGCTAACTGTTTTATCGCATTATCGTCCAAAGCATATTCAGGTTTCGTAATACCCTCTCTGTTTTCACACGTGTTGTTGGCCGCGGGCAAGCAAATTGCACCATTAGCAGAGCAGGAAACTCACCACCGTAAAACCAGAGACGAATTTGCTTACCTGGAAAGCTGCCTATGACATTATGTATTCTGGAACCGACACAGCTTGGTCTGTTATTGGCCACGCTAACAAAATACATTTGGCACTCGAAAAGTTCCGTCGTTTTAGGAAGTTAAGGAATTTCAAGAGCATACTTTTTGTTTGTCTCTGGCTTTAGTACACTCTAGAAACATCTCAGTGGTGTGTACGTAACCGTTTGCAACTCTGTCGCTCACGTGTATTTAATCAGGCCTTACTTGTGTTGTAAGGGCTGACTGCTTGACATATTTTCCCAGATGCATGAGTTTCTGAAGAGGTGATTGTTTCCGTTTAGTACGACACTTTTTTTTCTAGTGTATGTGTTAACCCTCTTTGAAAGCGTGCAAATGGCGGATGTCTGGCCGATCGTTTTTAAGTCACCGGGCTACAAGTGCAAACCTTATACTCCTTATGCTTTCAAAATTCTAACGTAGTCTGTTTCACATTCTTGGTATATATTAAAACAATTCCGCAATGTTTTTTGAAAAACCACGGAAATAAAAGTTGTCATTATTTATACCCTCTTGTTAAACGTGCCATTCGTCGTGTTTCAACAGACGGTGTCGCAAAGCTGTACCACACATCTGTGCGATTTGTATTCCTAGATACTCTCTCGAAGTCATTGCCCAATATGGGACAAACACGTCTGCGGGACATTTGAGATGATAGAATCGTTCTCTAGTATTCGAATCTTCGATTTCTCCGTAATATACTTACATTAGGAAGCGTATCTGGTACCCAGTCCGTTTCTGTGAACGTCAAATAGTAGACATCTTCAACTTTTTTAGTCCTGTCTTCCTCAGTTGCGTGTAATATTACGGTATATTGATAATTTTTACTTATGGACCGTCTGACAGTCGGCAACAGAAACCAAAACATTCCATTGAAACAAGCGTTCAGTTCATAGTGCTGTGGAATGTGGGAAAAAAACCGCAAATTCGCATTCGTAAGAAGAACACCGAAAATGCAACAGGAGCGTAATATGTAAGAAATTGTCCACGCAACCTGCCACTGATGATGTCTCGCAGAAAATAAAGGCGAAACGCATATGGCACTAAAATTGTGTTTTATTCAGTTGCTGTCAGACGGTCGATAAGTAAAAATTATCAATATACCGCCAAATAGTAGGACTGCTACTACATAGTACGTAGGGCAGTATTTGCAAACCGATCTGCCAATAGCAGTTCTGTCTTATCACGCAAACACTGCGATATGGATCCTGGAAATGTGCTAATAGCCACAGCCAGCCTCTCGCTCAGTGGCGAGGGCCACGGCGAACAGTGGCCGGAGTCAAGACACCCCCTGACTCTGTGCACAGCGGTCTGAATGGGTCCTCAGTCTTTGAGTAGTTTTGCCGCCGTGCGTAAACGCCAAACGCTTTTCGGTGAAATGTGTTTGCAGCAGTGCCCATCTCGCGCTTCTTTCCGCAACGAGCGTAATCCTGATTGTTTAATAAATCAGCTACGTACGCTTCAGTGGCCGTGCACGAGGCTTTTGGACATCCCTTTACGTGCAATCTGCTCCTCATCTTCCCCCATATCACGACTCCACTGGCGTCTGCCAGGATTCCGTACTCTCCACTACTTGTTAATGTTTCCTCTTCATATTACACAAAATGACAAGTTCGCTTCGTCAAGGGCAGCTCCATTGCAGAGAGATGTGTGTAAAAATTATGAAGCTCTGGACATCGACGTTTGTTCATCCTATCAAAGCCGATTAATGTTTAACGTGCAACCTCATCATTAGAGAAAAATGGTTTCCGAAATTTTCCTCACCTGAATGTTGTTTCCCGTGTAGTCGTCGTCTCTGTCTTAACCGCTGAATACAAACATGGAAAATCGCAGCAGGTGTCAGATACCTTGACGGAGGACTAGAGGCAAAATTCACCACGTTTGAGTACAGTCAAAAACGTAAATAAATTGAATGTGGTTTGCCTCTGATCAGAAGAAGAAATGAGGGCTACTTGGTTCCATAGGTTAACGTGTGGGGGGAGTTGATATGACGGTATTCATCGGTCTCTGTCATCACTTCCACGTCACAGAAGCTGTAAAAATACTTTACTTACGATGATAGGAGCAGTGGGACCAACACAGTTAAAAATCGTGTTTTATTTTCAGTGCTTTGGGAACCGACCACCGGTGCACCGTCTCTCGTTTCATGAATGCCGACGCTGCAGGGGCTCACATGTTGCTCCACAGTAACGTCACGGAGGCTATGGTCACGACATTTATACGTTCACCACTTCAGTTGAGGACTTTTTGTGATCAAGAAACGTATTTTACATCTTACATTCTAGCTACACGGTTAAACGTATCGCATTTTTTCTATTAAATTTTAAGGATATATATCGGTACCAGCGCATTCCGTCATTTTGCCGTTTCCAGCACTTTCTACGGACTCTTGAGAAGTTGACCATCATTCTGCCATGTCTTGTCTCACATATACAGTGTGTGGGAAAACAGTCTGACGCAAAGTGTAGGGCAGAAAGACAGCATGAAAAAAAACAATCCGAGTATAGGAACTAGAAATGGCTGTTGAATATTTACAGCGCTATGCCAGCATGAAAACGGTGGGCAGTCTGAACATTTGCTGCGACATACTTAACGCTAAGTAAGTGGTGGATCACGTTTCCTTTACTTTGTCAAGACATGTTGAAATATAAAACATGGACATGTGATTGTCTTTATTTCTAAAGAAATGTTGTGTAGAACGTCGGCTAAGTATTACACAGGTGTATGTGATGCTTTTGAGTTTTTCTTGTTATCGTCCTGAGACTGGTTCGTCCATAGACTGTGATTACACTTAGTGTGAATTATCTTTCATTTTGAGTAAAGACGTTCACATGTCAGATTTTAATTACGTTCCTGTAGCGCCCAAAATACGAATTTTCGACCCCGAGTTGTTGTACCCAAACTACTAAGTTTCACACTGTCTTTCCGCCCTACACCTTTGGTCAAATCGTTTCTCCGGACCCTGTATAACGATGCTGGATGGCGAAACCCTGCTCAACCAGCACTGCTTAAATTGTTCACTTTTAACGTACGCTGCACATACGTCACTGAATGACTCCCACCCCGGTCTTCCGCCCACGTTGCGTCGCGTCACTGGATAGCCAGCACGCGACACACAAAATCACGAAACCAGCATCAGATCTGCATAATTACTCCGTACTGATTGTCAGCACATTTAGACGTTAGTCACAAATACATATAGTAGTAATGTAGAAGCTGGATTTATTTTTCTGTTAATTTTCCGTCTCCTGCAACCGACAGAGCTTTGTCGCTGCGTCAGAGACCGATTGTTGCTGCCAGCACCGCGGAATGTTGGCAGTTTTAACTCTCCCGCGAGTAATGGCGGTTTTGTGAAATAAGCGAAAACGGGAGAAAAATTCAGATGCAAGTGTTCATCATCGAAATGAGAGTGAATCCCTACTTGACGCATGTCTACCCACAGCAAGAACTCGCGTAGGTGTGTGTCCTTCCCCACATGTGAATCACAGCCCTAGCCGCTGGCCAGTTGTACCACTGTAACGCATCCGGACTGTGCTCTTTCGCACTCGGCACATTCGTGGATGGCCTTCTGTCACAGCTGCCTCCAGCTGATGTTACGCTACACCCCCGAGAAGGAGGCGATTGAGTGAAAAAATCTCCCGGTAAACATGTAAAGAAAACCGTAAAGAAGTACCGTTAAAACGTTTTTATCGAAGCCAAATAACTCACTGATGCTGTTTTATTACGCTCGCGTGGATCACACGCGTCGTGCGGAATACGTGGAACAGTAAGAGCTGGAACGTATTTACACTCCATGGTTTTGAAGACGTGTAATGGACAGAAAAATTGCTCTAGAGCCAAGGAGAAAACTTAGTCGTGTACGTAGAATTAGCGAATATGTTGTCACCAAGCATCGCTTATGATGACGTAATTAAAAAGTTGACAGCATCATTTCTTTGTATCGATGTGTTACATGGTAACAGATAAGAAAGGATTCCTCGAATGCCTTTACACACTGCTCATGATAGGAGGACGACTGCATTCAAGTCAACGATTAATTCACTGAGAAGGCAAAGAAATGGAAAAAGCTTGCGTCAGCGATATTATTCTGTCGTGTAGCTGGGTGGCGCCTATCGCGAGAATGAAGTCCGCCAAAACTTTGGTTTACGATGCCTGACTTCGTTATGTGCTCCTCGCTGGCGTATGTGAATCTGTGAACACACACCGGGCTTCATGTGTTCGACCGTAGAGATTCACATATACACGGCGCCTGCATCTATCCTTCCGGTGTTGTGGTTCGAAACCAAATGGATTAGACGGTTGCACTATCTGCAACTGGAATCAAGTACTGACTTCAACAACTGATCTTGTCGCATTAGGACCACTCATTTGGTAATTCAATTAATCTACTTTCTACAAGATTCGCGACGTTAATGCGATAACTGTCCTTGTTACGTTTGGCCACGTGGAACGACAGCAAACGTTTCAAACACTGTCCTGCCAACTCTTTATTTTCACAAATGGCAGAAATACAGGAATGCGACGAATTTCTCTTCTTGTTGGACTGTGGCTCATTCAGCTGGCCTCTTCCACAGAATCGGTTGGCGGGAATCATATAGTTTTCTGGCCATTTCCTCACGGCTACGTCTCATGTGTGGCATTATGCTTTAAGAAGTGACATCCGTAACGTCCTATTTTTACACGGAATAAAAACCTACGACTTGTGCTTTATCTAGTACAAATGACGAACCAATATCGAGATAAGAAGCGTGATGTACCAGAAAACGTTGCTTGTAGAGTAAATTCGTAATAGTGCGTTAGAGATTAACGCTCTGTCGTGTCAAAAATTTTCGCCATTCGTAGAGTTTCAGAAATGACGACCGACACAGCCAACATCCCTGCTTTCATCCAACCCAAGGATTTTGGAAAATGTTTGCCGCGTAGCGTGTGCTGTTGTCAAATTCAAATGGTTCAAATGGCTCTGAGCACTATGGGACTCAACTGCTGTGGTCATAAGTCCCCTAGAACTTACAACTACTTAAACCTAACTGACCTAAGGACATCACACAAATCCATGCCCGAGGCAGGATTCGAACCTGCGACCGTAGCGGTCGTGCGGTTCCAGACTGTAGCGCCTCTAACCGCTCGGCCACTTCGGCCGGCTGTGCTGTTGTCATTTGGGTTGAAATTCTCCCTTTTGAAAGAGTGTCCAAACATTCCTGAGTGATCCGTCAATGGGCAAACTGTAACGACTTTTGTTTCACGTGTCTTTGTGCTGGTCGGCAAGCGCGGGAGCTCACCGCTGTCAGCCCAGCCCTAGAAACGCATATGCAGACGTGTAGAGATACTGTGGAAAATTTACATATGTTCCATACACATGGCGTTCCATGATACACAACCGTGACGTTATAACATCTACACTCCCGTCCTGTTTATTACGAGAGATTGTCACAAGCCACGTATGCAGCCCCTACCTTATCCTCTGTTCACCAAGATGATACGTTCAGTGTTCCAAAAGATTCCTCCGTGTTAACGTTGTAGTTGCATCTTCCTCCGCAAAGTAGTCCTGCGACATCTCACACATTCCGGCCACGTATCAAACCAATATCAGAGTTGCCTTGATGACGACAAAGAATAAATTACTCGTTAATATCTGCTTCTACAAAATGCGTTGTGCACTCTCCGTCGTATTTAAATGGTCCTTACTAGAAGACTGTAGTAGAAACTGGCGCCAGTCATACATGTACGTAATCTTTGAAAAGTGTGACCAAATTACGGGAAACACAGTTGCTGTACTAGAACCACTGTCTACTACTAGAAGTTTTAATTTGTCATTAATACACTGACTTTGGCGTAACAAAGCGTCTGTTGTACTCAGGAGATTTGCATGAACAATGCATGCTACGGCACTTCTGTTTCTTTCAGACCGATGCCTCGAGGTAAACATCGAAACTTCCAGTTGCTATTAAAGTTTTGGAGCCAGTGAAGATGTGGTTTCGGAGGAAGTATTTTTCTGCTTTCAGTTTAGTCAGTATTGGTAACATTTGAAGCTACTTTGTCTTCTGGTCAGAAGAAACTGATAGCACCTCTTAGTTCCGGCAGATTATACTTTACCGTTCCTGCACGTACAACCACCACGTCACACAGTGTGTGTTACTCTTGTACCGTAGCTTTATAGTGAGAGCAGAAAGGAAAAAAAAAGACAGCTGATATCAGTATTTTTAACGAAGTCATTCATTTCTGTGTACGTTATCCACCTCTCGCTGTGTGCACTGCTCTGTTTGGGAAAGGAGGAAGCGTCGGTAGCAAATCTGTTTAATTTTTTTTATTTCATCGCATAGGTGAATAGACTGAATCAGCGTAGTGTGGTCTCCCCTAATCCACAGAAGATACGATAAGAAATGTTACGTTCTTCCGATTAATCTACAGCTAAGAAAAACCTTCAACTTCTCATCGTAATCGCAGTTCCTTCCAGTTCACCGCCCTGTAATTCGTCAGAATCAGATAAACTGACAATTCAAATGACGCAGTGTCTACAATAAACTGTTGCGAAAACAGCTGTGCGCCTAAAATTCCGTTACAACGGGGAACGGAGTGGCTCGCGCGGCATCCTTGCGTCAGACGCTGTCCGTGCTAACTTGTGTATCTGTTCAGGATTACTTTAGAAAGATTCATCTCCTTTACTTCGGCTCCGCATCACTGTCGTCGTGCTGCCAGACGAGGTGTCGACGTCTGCGACGCTGCTCCCCCACGTCCGGACGCAAATGATTCGACCAACTTCTCCGTAGAGTAGCCGCTGCACATATTGAATTTTTTTTTGGGAAATCTGGTTTTTGCGGCACCTCTGACGACAGAAAAATGTGAAGCCCTTTTCTTATACAAAAGTCTGTATTCCTTTTTTTTTTGTCGGTAACAGTACTATAAATATTTTTACGTAAAACGCTAGCCAAAGTATTACACTTAGATGAGGCAAGTGGCAAACGAGGGAAAATGTTACAAACATGGCGCGCTTCCCAGAATTGACTGTTCCCTTCGCTTCAGTTGTGTTACACATGTTCAGGACTGGGGAGGGCGTCTCTTGCTGATACACTACGGAGACGTCGCAACATCGACACTCGCGAGTCATTCATTACGGACGATCCTGCACTGGCAAACACGCCACGCCTGTAATCTAGTGACCCTCGCCTCACATTCTTATTACTAAAGTACTGAAGAAACAATTTTTTTCCATTTCAATGTGTCTCATTTTTGCTCTACTATACGCTTAATACACCTTGAAAACGTAAACGGCGGACATCTTTCCGACTGGTTTCAACTCTGCTAGCTACAGCTGCCAACTAATATAATTATTAATCGCTCTGTCTGGTGATTGTGCAAAAGGATCGCGCGAGCCGAGTAGACGACATGTTTACATCGCTGTGACGTCTTCTTTCCGGAAGTGGTGCTGTGGTCTCCTGTACATTCCGGCCGTGTATAAAAACAGTCCAGTACTCGTCTTCTTGACAATGTGCAAACACGTAAAGTTATCCTTTTTGTAACCTGTTGTCAAGTATGCTGTCCAGTCTCTATCGTGTTTGAATAGTGGGTACCACAAAGCCGCAAAAGAAATAAGTGCGCAACCTGTATCTACACTTAGTTCACAACCGTGCACCAGTAAACGTAACTTTTGTCGCTCAATACAGCACCTTCCAACGCTTTAACGGACGTGGATACTTTTGAACACCCGTCTATGTGCAACCTCCTCCTGCTCCTCATGTTTTCACTGGCGTCCGTAACAAGTCCGTACCCTCCACCATTTGTTAATGTCTCCTCTCGATATTAGGGAAACACCGAAAAGTTCGCTGTACCGAGGATGGTTGCATTGCAGAGGCAATGAGCGTAAATGTTATGAAGCTCGCAAAATAGAGGCTTCTTCGGACTAACGTTTCATATGCAAACATGACTAGAGAAAAGCAGTTGCCCAAAGTTTCGTCTTGTGAAGTCCCGTGTAAACGTCATATCTGTCGTACCGTCCACCTTACCTGCTCAGTAACCAGGCTAGATGTTAAATCACAGAAAATATTAAATTCAGGTCGAGGTCTACGTGGTTCCATAGGTTGTTGTCCACATGTTTCAGATGTTTATTGAAATACAAAGAGAAGTTAATATCGCCGTATTCAACAGCCTCTGAGTCATCAATACCGAATCACAGACGATAAAAAAGAGTACCGCCATTACTCACGTTGATGGTAACAATGTGACCAACGCAGTTAAAATTTTGCTTCGTTTTCAATGCTTTGGCAGTTGACCGACGGTGCGTAGTCCTTACTTTCATTAATATTGACTCTGTGCGGTGTCACGTGTTGCCCCATAATAGCGCGACTGATACGCTTGTCACGACACTTGTACATTTACTACTATACCTGAGGACATTTTGTAATCAAGAAACGTATTTCACATCTATTTCGTTAGCGCCTTTGTTAAACGTATCATACTTATCATCCACTGAATTTTAAAGTTACAAATTGCTACCAATGCATTCCGTCATTTTGCCGTTTTTCACACTTTCCATCAAAGATTAAGTGTACTGGACTCTTAGAGAGTTCGACCAACCCTCTGTCACGCCTCGTCTGGCATACGCAGGTTGCGGAAACACAATTTGACCAAAAGTGTAGGGCACAAGGACGGCATCAAATGAAAGAATCTCAATATAGAGGCCATAGGTCGCACGTGAATATTTTAGGCGCTATGTCAGCATGACAACGGTGGTCGGTTTGAACCATTTGCTACAGATAATTATGTTAATTAAGTGGCTGCTTATCCGTCATTCATTTTGGCTCTTTTATGAGATACTGAAAAATAAAACATGGTGCGTCAGCCAAGTCCGATACACGTGTGATACTTTAAATTTATCCTGTTCTTCAAATATTCTGTTTACGTATACACGTTCTGCAAAGGCAGATCGTAGTAATATAGAAGGCGAGTTTATCTCACCGTTAAATCTCCATCTCTCGCAGACCACAGAGCTCTGTCGGTGCATCAGCGGTCGATTGTTGCTGTAGGCGCCACGGAAAGATGGCAGTTAGATTCTGACTTTCTCTAGAGCAACTGCGATTCTATTAAAGAAATGAAAACAGAAAGAAGTACCGAACGTGGCGGCTAGCAGTCAGACAGCACTTTTCTTTTAGTTTAATGCGACGAGAATTTTAAAAGATAAAGAGTTTTATCTATTAAAAAAATCCAAATTTAAAGTTACGCTCGCAACGGACAAACTCACTAAACGTTATCGTCGTTGCCGCATTTCATTTTACACACAACTGAATCAGACTATTTCTTATGAGCTACACATAATTAAGCCAGTAATTCATAACGAAGTTGACTGTTACTATTCCTACTGTTGTATCTTCCTTACGTAACGCTCACATGAGATAGTAGACTTGTGTCTAGCACGCTATCACCCAGGAAACAATACCTCCAGCCAGAGCATTCCCTGTTGCCACACATGAATGATTTTGTCATTACCTCTACATGTAATTCATATGTGACCTTCCAAACTGAATTACGTGAATGAATGCGGCAGTTCTCTCGGCAACAACGATAAACAAGCTAAAAAATAGAAAGACTTGGCTGTAGATGTCTGCCATCACAGGGCTGTCGTGACAGCTGAGTCTTCCGTGACGTCTTAATGGTGACGACAGCGGCTGAGGGGCGTTTAGAGACGGCGGCAGACCACACTGACGTGTGACGTCACTTGGCAACCAAGTCTTCTTGTATCCGCTGCAATCAATCATTTATTTTTATCGATCATCTCATAGGTATACATTTTCGGTAAATTAACCATCATTTGGTGCCAAGATGCCCGTGTGGGAGATTTTAATAACGTTTCGGTAACGCCGAAAATGTGCAATTGCGACGCCTAAATGCTATTCTCAAATTTCTGTGTTTCATACAGCGTTTCCAGGCTACACTTTTCATCATATATTTTCTATGTAGCCTGTATAACGATGCGGGATGGCAAACTTCGCTGAATCAGCACTACTTAAATTTTTAATTTTTTACGTACACTGCACATATGTCATTCAATGACTCCCACGCCGATCGTCCACCTATATTTTGCTACGTCACTGGAACGCTAGCACGCGACACACAAACCGTGAAACCAGCATCAGATACTCATAATTACACTGTACAGAGTGTCAGCAAATTTAAAAGTTAATCAGAAATGTAGACAGTAGTAATGTAGGAGCTGAATTTCTTTTTCTGCTAGTCTTCCTTTCTCCTGCAACCGACAGAGCTTTGACGCTGCCTCAGTAACTGATTGTTGCTGCTACCACGAGGATCGGTGTAAATTTTAGCTCTCCCGCGAGTAGTGGCGGTTTTCTGAGATAAACGAAAGCGGGAGGAAAATATATATGCAAGTGTTCGTCATCGAAACGATAGTGAATCCGTAATTGGCACAGCGACTTAATTTTTAATATTTAGGAACAGCAGAATCTTGCGTTGCCCGCCAATTGCGAGATGCGTGTCCATTCCCACACGTGAATCACACTCCTAGTCGCTGGTAGTTGTACCATTGTAGTGCATTCGAAGTGTGCTGTTTCGCACTCCGCACCTATATGGATAACCTTCTGTCTCAGCTGATCTTATCCTACACTCCTGAGAAGGAGGAGATTCTGTGAGTAAATCTTCCGGAAAACACGTATACTAATCGTAAAAAAGTACCGTCGAAACGTTTTTATCCAAGCCAATCACCGCATGTGATACTTTTATTATGCTCACTTGCATGACATGCATTGTGCGGAGTATGCGTAGCGATGAGGGACGGAGCACCACGGTTTTGAACACGTATGATGGCTAGAAAAATTCCTCTCGAGTCAAGGCGAAACCTTAAACACGTACATAGGATTAGCAGATATGTAGTCACCACCCATCGATTGTCAAGACATAATAAAGAAGTTGACAGCGACGTGTGTTTCGTATCGACGCGGATTATAATCGCGGTGTCAGAACGTGTTTTACTTCGTACAATGTGTCCAGCTGTTGTCCTTCCGTTTCTACAGATTGCGTTCGTATCTGGTAACGGATAAGAAAAAAGATCTATCGTCGGCTTTTACACACTGCATATGTTAAGACGAGAACCGCAGTGAAGGTCACAACTAATTTACTGGAAAGGCGATAAAAACAAAAAACAAAAAATCTTCTGTCCGCGATATTACTCTGTCATGTCGCCGGTGAGCAATGATCGCGAGAACAAAAGTCACCAAGGCTTTATTTTACGGTGCCTGACTGCGTTATACGCTGCTCTTTGGCGCATGCGGACACACACCACGTTTCAAAATGGTTCAAGTGGCTCTGAGCACTATGGGACTCAACTGCTGAGGTCATAAGTCCCCTAGAACTTAGAACTACTTAAACCTAAGTAACCTAAGGACATCACACACATCCATGCCCGCGGCAGGATTCGAACCTGAGACCGTAGCGGTCGCGCGGTTCCAGACTGTAGCGCCTAGAACCGCTCGGCCACTCCGGCCGGCACACCACGTTTCATACCTTAGGCCATAGAGATACACATATTAAGGCACGTGCATCTATCCTTACTGTGTTGAGGTTCGAAACCAAGGCAGTTGCAGTATTTATAAAAATTTCATTCTGCAGTACTTATAGGTAGAATCAAGGACTGATCTCAACAACTGATCTCCTTGTTGTATTAGTATCACACACGTAGTAATGAAGTTGAGCTAATTTCCCCAAGATTCGCAGTGTTAATCCGATAACTGTCCTTATTGCAGTTGGCCACGTGAAACGACATCAAACGTTCCAAACACTGCCCTGACAATTCTTTGTTTTCACAAACGACAGAATACAGTAATACGACGAATTCCTGTTCTTGTTGGAATGTGGCTCATTTAGCTGGCCGCTTCCACAGAATCGGTTTAGCGGGGAGCATATAGTTTTCTGGCCGTTTCATCGGGAGTACGTGTGAGGTGTGTTATTAAGCTTTAAGAACATCCGTGATGTCCGAATTTACACAGAATACGAGGCTATGATCCCTGCATAATCCAGTACAGATACCGACACAGTATCGAGATATGAAGCGTGAAGAACCGGATACGTTACTGATGGAGGACGCCCGTATACCGAGTTAGAGATTAACATCCCGTCGTCTCAAAATCTTCGCCATTCGTAGCGTTTTAGACCTGACGACACGCATCACAACGATTTTGAAACAGGTTTGGTGCGTAGCTTGTGGAGTCAGTTGGGTTAAAATTCTCCCTATTTAAAGAGTGTGTCCAAACATTCCTCAGTGTTCCGCCACCGGGCAGACTGTAACGACTTTTGTTTCACGTGTGTTTGAGACGGTCTGCAAGCACTTGCATAGTAAGCAGTGATAATTCACTGCCGCCCATCCATCCCGGGAAACGCACAATATGCAGATGTAGAGACACGTACTTTGGAAAGTGTACGCACATTCTGTACCCATCGCGGCAGGCCTCGTTACGTGGTACACAACCGTGACGTCAGAACACGGACACACTCGCCCTGTTTATCTCGGCCGACTCTGCAGCGCCACACGTGCAGCCCCTGCCTTCCACAGAGCTCGGCCTTACAGTATTCTTACTAAGACGATGCGTTTAGTATTGCAAAATATTTGTCCTATTATGAAGTTTTAGCATCTAAATGGTGTACTGCTACTGCTTTAATATACTATCAAAACATATAAATGGCGTACATCTAATCGATCGCTGGGAAAACAGGGATTACAAGTTCCAAACGCACAAATTACCGTAGCTTTGTTTTCTGCATCGACAATCGAATCGCACAGCCTTTGTTGCCAAAGAGTTTTCCTTGTAGTTTCCTTCTTCCTCCGCGAAGTTGTACTGTGATTTCTTACACATTCCAGCCACGTATCAGCTCAGTCGCCTTGATGACAATAGAGAAGAAATTTTTCATTTCAGGGTTCTCGTACGAAGTTTGGTGTCCGCTACTCGACGTGTCCGAAATGTCCATACTACTAGGAATCTGTACTACAAATTGGCACACGCCGTATATGTAATGCAATTCTTTGGAAACCATGTCCCAATTAGGGCAAACGGAGTCACTGAGTCGAAACTACTGTGCACTGTTAGAATCTTTCATCTGCCTGACTCTACATAGGTAGCGTCACAGGTACTCTGAACATTTCAGGGAATGTCGCCTACTACTTTTGTTTCGTTCAGAACGATGCTTCGAAGTAAATATCAAAACTTGCAGGATGAAAGAGCACAGTGTTGTCCTTAATCCACAGAAAACACGATAAGAAATGTTACGCTCCTCCGATTACGCCGCAGCCAAGAGAAGTCTGCAGCTCATCATTGTAATCGCATTTCTCTCCGCGTCACACCTCTGTAATTCGTCAGTACGAGATAAACGAACAACTAAAATGACGCGGTGTTTATAAATTGCCGCGAAATCTCCTGAGGGCCGAGAATTCCGTTACAACTGGGAAGGGAGTTGCTCGCAACGGCATTCCTGCGTCGGACGCTGTCCGTGTTCATGGGAACGGCTGGTTAACTGTAGCCATTGTACGAGGTGGAACAGGTGTATCAAGTGTGTCTGGATTGGAAAGCTTTGTGGACAGAGACATCATAGCTTGTAAAACCTATCACGTTACGGAATTAGCAAATAAGGATTTCGGCAAATCAGCATACATGTCACCTTCACCTTTCGTCCTGTATACTCGTAATTGACGTAAGATTAATGTAAATGAAAGTGTGTATATTTGGTGTAAAGGAAAAGGAGTTTGTGAGTATGTTAAATTTGTTGGAGATTGTACACTGTATTTTCATAAATAAATTGACCTGTAGCGTAGCCCGGGCGAACGCGTTATGCAGGAAGTTTTTTTTTGGCAGGGGGGGTCAGGGGGGGGCGCAGCCCCCCCCTGCAACGCATAGAGTTTGCTACGTTAATGGCGGCCGCGCGCTTTCCGCGCCAGCCGCGCGGTTGCGCAACGCACTTGGCAGCGCCTCACGAGCACGGCCCTTAATATTACTAGGGCCGTGCCGGCGAGTTTGCCATGTAGTTATAACATGGAGATAACACAGGCCGGCGAGCGCTGTGTTAACCAGACAAACAATATACAAGGCAGTGGAAGACGTCGAAATGACAACATCCGCTGCGGACAAGAAGAAGAATACTATGAAATCTGTTTCAGCACACGCACTGCTGGATGGACCATCTGTGTTTTGTGGATGCACACTGAATTTCAGCATTGATGTGAATGACACATTTACACATGGGAACGGTTGGTTAACTGTAGCTATCGTCCGAGGAGGTACAGGTGTATCAACAGTGTCTGGACTGGAAAGCTTCGCGGACAGAGACATCGTAGCCTATAAAACCTATCGTGTTACTGCCGTCGTTCTGCCAGGGAACATGCCGATGTCCGCGACTCTGTTTCCCCGCGCCGGGACGTAAATGATTCGACGAGTTGCTCTGGACTACAGCTGCCGTCCAGGTTGTAATTACTGTCGCAAAATCTGACCTGTGCGGCCCCTTTGATGGCAGAATACGTAAAGCCTTTGTATGAAATAAAAAAGTTTGCATCCCTCATTTTAGCGTTGATAACAGTACTTTAATTATTTTTGCCTAAAACACAAGTGCGAAATATTGTACAAAGTTGTTGCTGGTCTTCAGTTATGAGACTGGTTTCATGCAGCTCTCCATGCTACCCTATCCTGGGCAAGCTTCTTCATCTCCCAGTACTTATTGCAACATATGTCCTTCTGAATCTGCTTAGTGTATTCATCTCTTGGTCTCCCTCTACGATTTTTACCCTCCACGCTGCCCTCCAATGCTAAATTTGTGATCCCCTGATGCCTCAGAATATGTCCTACCAACCGGTCCCCTCTTCTTGTCAAGTTGTGCCACAAATTCCTCTTCTCCCCAGTTCTATTCAGTACCTCATTAGTTATGTGATCTACCCATCTAAGCTTGAGCATTCTTCTGTAGCACCACATTTCGAAAGCTTCTATTCTCTTCTTGTCCAAACTGTTTATCGTCCATGTTTCACTTCCATACATGGCTACACTCCATACAAATACTTTCAGAAACGACTTCCTGACATTTAAATCTAAACTCGATGTTAACAAATTTCTCTTCTTCAGAAACGCTTTCCTTGCCATTGCCAGTCTACATTTTATATCTTCTCTACTTCGACCTTCATCAGTTATTTTGCTCCCTAAATAGCAAAACTCCTTTACTACTTTAAGTGTCTCATTTCCTAATCTAATTCCCTCAGCATCACCCGACTTAATTCGACTACATTCCATTACCCTCGTTTTGCTTTTGTTGACATTCATCTTATATTCTCCTTTAAAGACACTGTCCATTCCGCTCAAGTGCTCTTACAAGTTCTTTGCTGTCTCTGACAGAATTACACTGTCATCGGCGAACCTCAAAGTTTTTATTTCTTCTCCATGGATTTTAATACCTACTCCGAATTTTTCTTTTGTTTCCTTCACTGCTTGCTCAATATACAGATTGAATAACATCGGGGAGAGGCTACAACCCTGTCTCTCTCCCTTCCCAACCACTGCTTCCCTTTCATTCCCCTCGACTCTTATAACTGCCATCTGGTTTCTGTACAAATTGTAAATAGATTTCGCTCCCTGTATTTTACCCCTGCCACTCATCTATACACAGTTAAGCCGAATACATTTTTCCGTCAGTTCTCCGTCCCTGCGGCCGACAGAGCTTTGCCACTGCCTCAGCTGCTGACTGTCGCTGCTGGCGCTCCTAAATGTCGGCAGTTCCACTCCCTCGCGAGTGACGGCGGTTTCCTGGCCTAAAGGAAAGGGGGAAAAGTTTTTCGAAAATGCCCACAGAAGAACGTCGCGTCGCCTGCCACTTACGAGATGCGTAACCATTCCCACATGCCATAATCACACTCCTAGTCGCTGGCTAGTTGCACTGTTTTAATGCATCCGGACACTGCTATTTCGCAGTCCGCACTTTCATGGGCGGCCTTCTGTCACAGCTGCCTCCAGCTGATGGTATCCCAAACTTGTGAGGAGGGGGGGGGGAGGAGCTTTTGTGAGAAAATCTTCAAGAAAACACGGATGGAAATCGTCAAAAAATACCGTCAAAACATATTTATCCGTGCCAGGTAACGCATGTGATTCTGCTTTATTATGCTCACCTAGATGACACGCGATGCGTCGTAAGAGGTGTAACGTATTTTTACGCTCCAAGATTATGAAGACGGCAACCGCTAGAAAGATTCGTCTTGAGTCGAGGCGAAATCTTAATCATATATGTATTATCAACGTGTATTTTATAAACAGGCATCGATTGTGAAAATGTAATAAAAACAAATATCATGTGTTTTGTGCCGATGCGGAATTTAAACGCCGTGTGAGAAACTGTTTCCTTCCTTGGGGCAATGTGTCCAGCAGTTGCTTCTCTGCTTATACATGTTCCATTAGTAACTGGCAACTGAAAAAAAAGATCTATCCAGGACCTTCGCACACTGCATCTATGAGAACAAAGATCACGTTCAAGACAAACGGCGGTAGAAAATTAGAATAAAAACTTTGTGTCATCCATATTCTTTTGTCCTTTTGCTGGGCAGAGCCGGTCGCGTGATCGAACGCCACCAAAGCTTCATTCACGGTGCCTGAATGCGTTATTTGCCGCTCGTTGGCCAGTGTAAAACTTTGGACTCACACTATTTTCCGTACCTTCGGCCGACCTCTAAATTCTGCCGTAGTGTCCTTCATATTCCTGCCATTTATTAAAGCACTCTGACAATTTTTTTTTATTATCACGTGAAACAAAAGTTATCGTTTTGATGTCCTCTTATTGAATGAGCTTTCCCTCGTGTCGCATCGCAGAGTTGTCCCACAAGTCAGTGCGATTTGTATATCTATGTACTCTTTCTAAATCATTCCCCAGTGTGGGACAAGCACATCTACTGTTTGAATCTCTGATTTGTTGGTAATATACATATTTAGGGATGTGCGTGAGGTCTTCAAATCGTCTCTTTGACAGTAAAATAGTAGGACTGTTAATACATTCCACATAGGGCCGTCATTGCAAATCGATCGGCCAGTAGCAGTTGTGTCTTATCACGGAAACACTGCAATATCGATGCTGCAAATGTCCTTATAACCACAGCCAACCTCTCGCTTAGGGGCATAGGCTCCATCACACAACACTCATTGATTACTCGATCACAAGTTTTCTGGCCATCCCTAAACGCCTAATCTTTTCAGGTGCAAAACGCTTCCACCAGTGCCCGCCTCGTATTTCTTTCGACAACGAGCGTAATTCCGGCCTACTAATGAAGCAGCCACGAACGCTTTAATGGGCCTGGATAAGACTTCTGGACATCCCTTTACGTGTGATCTGCTCCTCACACTCCTCCATCTTATATTTTCACTGGCGTCCGTAAGGAATTCGTACTCTACATTACATGTTGACGTCTTCCTTTCACAATACGGAAACACCACTAAGTTCGTTTCATTGTCGATAGTTTGCTCAGCGGAGACCATGGGTCTGAAACGTATGAATCTTGGAACGTGCTGCAGACGTTCGTTCCGGCCAGTAGAATCGATTAAGGTTTAACATGTAAACACGACTACAGAAAAGTGGTTTCCGAAGTTTTGGTCATCCCAATGTTGTGTCCCGCGTGGTCGCCGTCTGTGTCGCGCCGTTCGTCTTGACTGCTCAGTACAAACATGGAAACTCGCAGCAGGTATCCGATTCTGTTAGCCCACCTTGATGCAGGGCTAGAAGCAATATTCACCACATTTCAGTACTGTCAAAACAGTTAATAAGTAGAATGGTGTTTGCCTCTGGTCGCGAGAAGGAGTAGGGGCTACTTGGTTCCATAGAGTATCGTCCTTGTGTCGTAGATATATATCGAACTAAGAAAGAGTAATCAATTTCACCGTATTCGTGCTGCTCCGAAACATTACTTCAACATCATAGACGGTATAAATTTATTTCGTCTTTAATTTTAAACGCTTTGGCAACCGACCAACGGTGCTTGCTTTCACTAATGTGTTCTGTGGGGCCTCACGCGTTGCCCTACAATAGCGTGACAGACACACTTGTCACGACATTTCTGCGTCCACCACTCTACTAGAGGACTTTTTGTAATCACGAAACGTATTTCACGTCTAATTCAGTAGTGCTTCGTTACAAGTGTCACATTCCTTTTACGTAGTTACTGTCTACTGAATTTTAAAATTACTAGTCGCTACCAACGTATTCCGCCATTTTGCCGTTCTTAGCACTTCCTACCAAAGATTAAGTGCACTGGACTCGTGAGAATTCGAACAACAGAGTGTAATGCATCGTCTGGCGTACACTGGGCGCGGAAAACCAATCTGACGAAGACAGTATCAAATGAAGGAATCTGAGTAGAGAAAAAAAAGTATGCCAGCATGAAAACGGTGGTCAGTTTGAACATTTTCTATACATACTCATGTTAACTAAGTGGTGGCTCATTTTTCACTAATTTTGACCTTTCTAAGATATATCCAAACAAGAAACATTGACATGTGATTGTCCTCATTTCTGAACAAGTACTGTCTCGTTCGTCAACTAAATACGATAGACGTGTTAGTGATGTTTTAAATTTATCTTGTTCCCATCGTGACGACTGCTTAGTCCAAACATTCTGTTTACGGATACATTTTCTGCAAATTACCTATCATTTTGAACAAGGACCTCCGTGTGTCAGATTTCAATTACGTTCGTGCAGCGCTGAAAATATACATTTACGACTTTTAGTTGCCATACACACATTCCTATTTCATGCTGTCCTTCCGCCCTGCAATCTTGGTCAAATGGTTTCTGCACGCCCTGCATATCGGTGCTGGATGGCAAAACTAGCTCAAACAGCACTGTATAAGTTATTCACTTCATACGTTCGTTACACGTATGTCACTGAATGACACCCAGCCAGGTTGTCCCCCCATGTTCCGCCACGTCTCTGGAAAGCCAGCACGCGATCCACAAAATCACGAAACCAGTTCCAGATTCGCATACTGACACTGTACTGATTGTAAGCACATTCAGACATTAATCGCGAATGCAGATCATAGTAATCTAGAAGCCGAGTTTATCTTTCCGTTAATTCTCCGTCTACTGCAGACCACAGAGCTCTGTCGCTGCATCAGCGGTCGATTGTTGCTGTTGGCGCCACAGAATGAAGGCAGTTACGTCCAGAGTTACTCCGGAGTAACTGGGCTTCTATTAAAGCAATGAAAAGAAAGAAGTAACAGACGGGGCCACTAGGAATCAAACAGTACGTTACTCTTAGTTTAATGCGGTGACAATTTTGAACGATGAGCTTCGTGATGCGATTCTGTTAACAGCAATTACACAAGCCCAAGTTTTAAGTTGGGCCCTCCACAGACTAACTCACTATAGTTATCGTCCTTGCCAAGTTTCATTTTACACACAACTAAATTACACTATTTCTTATGAACTACACATAACCGAGCCAGTAATTCATGACGAAGTTGACTATTTCTACTACCACTCTCGTATTTTTCTTAGGTTAGGAATGAGCAAAATGCTCACACGAGACAGCAGTCTTGCAATCATCCAGGAAATAATTCCTCCAGCCACAGCAATTCCTTTTGCGACACAGGAATGATTTTACAATTACCTGTGCATGTAATTCATATTGAACTTTATGAACTGAATATTTAGTAAAAGGGCGAACCGAATTACGTACTGCATAGTGTGAATGAATGCTGCAATTTTGGCGGCAACAAAGAACAACGAGCACAAAATACTAAGACTCGGCTACAGATGTCTGCCGTCATAGAGCCGTAGTGGCAGCTGAGACGTCCGTCAAGTCTTAATGGCGGCCACAGCGGCTGATGTCCGCTACAGACGTAGCGGCAGCCCAGACGGACGTGTGACGTCACATGGCACCCCTGTCTCCCTGGAGCACGCGCCACGTGTCTCGCTGTATCTAATCATTTATTTCGCCTTATCGAGCATATCATCCCATTCGAACACCAGTATATTTTGTAGGTATCAATATAACCAATTTAAACCATCTTTATAATACTTTGTTACGTCCAGAATGATTATTAACAATTTTACATTCATTTTTTGTCGGGTACTTATTCGTTAGTTCCTGTCTTTCCTCATTCTACGATGATGAGCCTACTAACCAATTAGCTTTGGAAAGAGAACGATTATGTAGATTATTGTGCCTTTTATCAGTTAATATCATTTTCTAGTGATCAATACGGTAGGTAGTTTCTGTTGGAGCGAACGACGACTTTTGCGATTCATTTTCCACGTCTGCAATCGAGTTTTAACCGCTATTTCACAGCAATAAAACGTTATCACCGCATGTTAACAAACCGGTGCTCGAAGCTCACATTACGTATGAGAATGCCGACATGATAATTAAGAAGCGATAAATCTTTATAGTTCGCCCATTACTACTGCGAAATATTGAAGTGCTTTTATGTGCGGACAGAGTGTGTAAAGTAGTACACAATCGTTTGCTGTCGAAAGGTGGAAGTGTTATGCAAGTATGACACCACAAGTCATTAGTAGAAGTCAGTAGCATTTTACATTGAAGAATACGACGCGTAATTTCGATTGGACAGAACGATACCTTTTCGAGTTTGTGTGTAGAAGACCTAACTTTAAATGCTGGTTTATATAGACTACATACAGTTAGGCATGCCCCACCGAGGTAATTTACAGTTTAAATGTTTACTCGCTTACAACTTGGATAAACGTAAAGTTTGACTGGTGATTGTGCATTTGTTGTAATTTTTTCCCCTTTTCATTTTCTCCATAAAACCGCCATCATTCGCGAGAATGTTATGAACTGCCGATATTGTGGAGCGCCAGCAGCAACAATCAGTCGCCTAAGCAGCGACAAAGCTCTGTGGGCCGCAGGAGACGGAGAATTAACGGAAAAATAAACCCAACCTTCTATATTTCTACGGTCTGCGATCGCGATTAAATGCGTTCAAAGTCAGTACCGTGTCATTGTGAATCCGACGCTGCTTTTACGATTTTGTGGAACCCGTGCTGGCGTTCGAGTGGCGTGGAGTAACATAGGCGGACATCTCTTCTACAAGTCATTCAGTGACGTATGTGAGAAAAAGCAAACGTGAGCAGTGTTGTTGGAGCGATGTTTTGTCATCCGGCACCGTTACACATCTCAAGAGCTCCGCACTCATTCCTCGATAAAATGAATGTGCTTAAAACGGTAGACGGAACGAGGTGATGCGCCGGTTAGCACACTGGACTCGCATTCGGGAGGACCACGGTTATAACCCGCATGCGGCCATCCTCGTTTAGGTTTTCCGTATTTCCCTGAATCGCTTCAGGTCAATGCCGAGATGGTTTCTTTGAAAGGGCACTGCCGACTTCCTTCCCCGTCCTTCCCTGATCCGACGACCTGGCTGTTTGGTTCCCTCCCCCGTCAAACTCACTAAAACGGTAAACAAGGTGACGATGTCTGCGACGCTGCTTCCACCATGCTTGAAACGTTATCAGGTCTCGGAGATCCTTTGTAGCTCCTCGACGCTAAAAGACAACAGCCGGCCTGGCGGTAGAAGTCGCTGCCGCACATTGTCATCTCTGCGGCCTGTCTGTTCACGGAACTGATGTCCCTTGGTTGTACCTGAATATAAATAACGTAATTAATTTTGCCTAAAACACTGCAGCGAATATTTACATTTATTACCAACTGTTTTCTCGCAATGTCGTCCTAAACATATTCAGGTTTCGTAATATCTTCACCGTTTTCCCATGTGTTTTTTTGGCCCTCGGCAAGCAAATGCACCATTAGCAGAGCAGAAAACTCACCGCCGTCAAACCATCATCTGAAACGAATTTGCTAGCCTAGAAAACCGGTTATTATAGTTTGCAAGTATTCTGGAAGCGACAGAGCTTGGTCTATTATTGGCCACACTAAGACAATACATTTAACATCCGAGCAGCTCCGTCGTTGTAGGAAGTTAAGGAATGTCGAGGCCTTACTTTTCGTCTGGCTCTAGCTTCGATACATTCTAAAAACATCTCAGCCGTTTGCATGTAACCGTTTCCAACTCTGTCGCCTACATGTAATTATTCTGGCCTTACTCGTTTTCTAGGAGCTGACTGCCTGATATTTTGTCCTCATTATGGCATTTTCCATTCCGACGCGAAAAGAAAAAGTTTTTATTATTTTCTCTCGCACTATCAAGAGTTTAGTGAGTATCTGTGCAGTTTATTTTTATTTTTTATTTTTTGGATAGTACTTCATTAACTAAAGGCAACGGCAGGCGTCTCTTGCTGATACCCTATGGTGACGTCCTAACATCCAGACTCGCGTCTCATTCATTACGAACAGTTCTGCACTGCCACATATCCTAGCCCTGGAATCGAGTGAGCAGGGCCTTCTAGCTTCTCACTAGAATAATACATTAAGTACACTAAAAAGATCACGCTTTTCTGGACAGATTATTTTTTTCCACATTTAACACGACTCTTTTTGTTAGTATAGATACAAACACACTTTGAAAGCGTGTAAATGGTAGATATCTGTCCGATCGTGTTTTAACTCACCGGCCTACAAGCGCAACACTTTACGCTCCTCGTGGCTTTGTGTTCGCCTCGACAAACGGATCACGTGCTCTCTGTTGGCAACATGCTAGTATTATTCCTGCAGCGTCTCACATCTCGAAATTCTACCGTAGTCGGTTTCACATTCTTGATATATGTTAAAACAAACCCGCAATTTTTTTTGATAACTAAGAAAACAAATTTGTCATTTTTATTTCCTCTTATTAAACGTACCATTCGTCGTGTTTCAACAGTCGACATCGCAAAGCTGTACCACAAATCGGCGCGATTTGTATATCTACGAGACTATCTCGAAGTCATTGCCCAATATGAGAGAAACCCATCTGCGTGACATTTGCGATGATAGAATTATTATCTAGTATTCGAATCTCCGTTTTCTCAGTAAAATAAAGACGTAGGGAAGCGTATCTGGTACTCAGTCTGTTTCTGTGACAGTCAAATAGTAGCTTCCTGGCAGATTAAAACTGTGTGCCCGACCGAGACACGAACTCGCGACCTTTGTCTTTCGCGGAAGGCAAAGGTCCCGAGTTCGAGTCTCGGTCGGGCACACAGTTTTAATCTGCCAGGAAGTTTCATATCAGCTCACACGCCGCTGCAGAGTGAAAATCTCATTCAGTCAAATAGTAGGACTGCTACTGCGTGGCACATAGGGCCGTCTTAGCAAACCGATCTGCCAATAGCTGTTCTGTCTTATTACGCAAACTCTGTGATATCGATCCTGGAAATGTGCTTGTGACCACAGCCAGCCTCTCGCTTAGGGCCAAGAGCCACGGCAAACAGTGGCCGTTGACGAGACACCCCCTAACTCTGAGCACAGCGGTCTGAATGGGTCTTTGGTCTTTGAGAAGTTTTGTCGCCGTGCCTAAACGCCTAACGCCTTTTGGTGAAATGTGTTTGCAGCAGTGCACATCGCGCACTTCTTTCCACGACGAGCGTAATCTTGATCGCTTAATAAGTCAGCTATGAACGCCTCACTGCCCGAGCACGAGGCTTTTGAACATCCATCTACCCACGTTCCCTTCCTCGCCTTCCACCACACCATGACTCCACTGGCGTCTGTCAGTAATCCGTACTCTGCACTATTTGTTGATGTCTCCTGTTCATATTACACAGAGACTGATAAGTTCGCTTCGTCAAGGACAGCTAGAATGCAGAAACCATGCGTGTAAAAATTATGAAGCTCGGGACGTCGACGTTTGTTTACCCTAGCAAAGACGATTAATGTTTAACATGTAAGTACATGATTAGTGAAAAACGGTTTCCAAAATTTCATCTGAACGTTGAGATTCGCGTTTGCCGTACCGTTCATTCTGCCTGCTCAATACAAACATGGAAGCTTGCAGCAGGTATTAGATACCTACATAGAGGACTTCAGCCAAATTTCAGTACAGTCAAAACCGCACAGAAATAGAACAAATGAGGGCAGCTGGGTTCCATAGGTTACTGTGTTGCAGGTCTACATCGAGATACAGAGAGCAGTTGATATCACACAATTCATCGGTCTCTGAGTCATCACTTTCACATCACAGACGCTAGGAAATTATTTCGTCTCTAGTCACGATGATAGGAGCAATGCAACCGCGCCAATAAAAGTTGTGTTTCATTTTCAGTGCATTGGGAACTGCCCAGTCGTGCATTGTCTCTCGTTCCATTAATACCGATGCTGTAGGGGCTCATAATATGTTGCCCCATAATAATGTGACAGACGCTTTTGTCACGACATTTATACATTCACTACTTCGGTCGAGGACTTTTTGTAATCATGAAACGATATTTACATCTTACATAGTAGCACCTTGGTTAAACGTATCGCATTTTCTTTCACGTACTTACCGTGTACTAAATTTTAAAGTTGTATATCTCTACCAACGCATTCCGCCATTTTGCCGCTTCCGGCGCGTTCTATGGACTCGTGAGAAGTCGACTATCGTTATTAGCTACGACCTACTTACGTTAATTAAGTAGTGGCTCATTTCTCATTTACTTTGACCTTTCTTAGACATCTTGAAACATTAAACATGGACATATTACTGTCTTCATTTCTAAAGAAGTACTGTCTGGTAGGTCGGCTAAGTATGATAAATGTATATGTGGTGTTTTAACTTTTTCTTGTCCTCATCCTGAAGACTGGTTAGTCGAAAGTCTGTGTTCCTGGTAGATTTTCTGTCAATTACCATTCATTTTGAGTGAAGACGTCCCTATGTCAGATTTTAATTACGTTCCTGTAGCGCGGAAAATACGCATTTGCGACCCTTAGTTGCGTTACTCAAATTTCTATGTTTCCCACTGTCACTCCACCCTGCACGTTTGGTCAAATAGTTTTCTTTCACCCCGTATAACGTTGCTGGAAGGCAAACGTCGCTCAGCCAGCACCGCTTAAATTATTCACTTTTTCACATACGCTACACACATGTCATTGAGCGACTCCAACGTCCATCGTCCGCCTATATTCCGCCACGTCACTGGAACGCAACCACGCGACACATAAAGTCACGAAACCAGCATCAGATCCGCATAACTTAACTGTACTCATTACGAGCACATTTCGACGGCCGGCCGGTGTGGCCGTGCGGTTGTAGGCGCTTCAGTCTGGAACCGCGCGACCCCTACGGTCGCAGGTTCGAATCCTGCCTCGGGCATGGATGTGTGTCATGTCCTTACGTTAGTTAGGTTTAAGTAGTTCAAAGTTCTAGGGGACTGATGACCTCAGAATTTAAGTCCCACAGTGCTCAGAGCCATTTGAACCATTTTTGAACCACATTTCGACGTTAATCACAAATGCTGATAGTGGTAATGTTCAAGCTGCATTTATTTTTTCGTTAATCTTCCGCCTCCTGCAACTGAGAGAGCTTTGGCGCTGCCCGAGCGACTGTTGCTGTTACCGTCAGCATCGCGGGACGTTGGCGGTTTTAGCTCTCCCGCGAGATATGACGGTTTCTGAAGTAAATGAAAACGGGAAAAAAATGTTCATCGTCGAAATCAGAGTGAATCCGTAGTTGATGCACCGATTTAATTTTTAATTTCTACCCACAGCAGAACCTCGCGTATCCCTCCAGTTGCGAGAGACACGTGTCCTTTCCCACGTGTGAATCGCTCTCCTGGTCGCTGGCCAGTTGTACCATTGTAAGCACCCGGACTGTGTTGTTTCGCACTCCGCACATTCATGGATGGCCTGGCCTTCTTGCCACAGCTGCCTCCAGCTGATCTTACCCCACACTACTGAGAAGGAGGCGATTGTGTGACAAATACTTCCGGAAAACACGTATAGAAATCGTCTAAAAATACCGTCGAAACGTTTTAATCCAAGCCAGTTAACTCGTGTGATGCCGTTTTATTATCCTCACCTGGGTAGGCGTTTTGCGGAATAGGCGTAGCGGAAAGGGGTGGGACGTGTCTACACTCCATGGTTTTGAAGACGTGTAATGCCTAGAAGAATTCTAGTCAAGGCGAACTCTTAATCATGTACGTAGAATTATCGGATATGTTACCAGCCACTGGCTTGTAAACATGTAATAAAACAGTTGACAACATCGTTTGTTTTTTATCAGTGTGAAATTTACACAGTATGAGAATCTGTGTTACTTCGTCGCAATGTGTCCAGTTGTTCACCTGCTCCCACAAACTGCATTCGTTAAATGGTAACAGATGGAAAACGATCCGCTGAGGGCCTTTACACACTGCACATGAGAGGAGACACAGCGCATTCAAGTCAACAGTCAATCCACCGAAGAGGCGGTAAACAGGAAAAAGCTTGCGTCAGCGATGTTATTGTGTCTTGCCGCTGATCAGCGCCGATCGCGACATCGAAGACAGTGAAAGCTTCATTTTACGGTGCTCGACTGCGCCGTCCGCTCTTCGCTGGCGAGTGTGAAGCTGTGGACACACACCACGTTCCATACGTTCGACCATACAGATACACATATGCACGGCGCCTGCCTCTACCCCTGCTGTGCTGATGTTCGAAACCCAGTGGACTAGACAATTACATTATCAATGCCTGCAATCAAACACTGACTTCAACATCTCCTCTTCTTGTATTTCAGTTAACCTAATTTCCCCAAGATTCGCAGTGTTAATGCGATAACTATCCTTGTTACGTTTGGCCAGGTGGAACGACAGCAAACTTTTCAAACAATGTCCTGACAACTCTTTATTATAACAAACGACAAAACTGCAACAATTCGAGGAATTCCTGTTCTTGCTGCACTGCGCCTCATTTAGCTGGCCGCTTCCGCGGAAGACTGAATACCGGTTTGGCGGGAAGCACATAGCCATCTCACGTGCTGTATTATGCTTCAAGAACTAGCATCCGTAATCTCCGATTTTTACACGGAATAAAGAGCTATGACTTGTGTTTCATCCAGTACAGATATCGACAGAATATCGAGATAATAAGCGAAATGTACCAGAAAACGTTACTTGTAAATTCATAAAAGTGGGTCAGAGGTTAACTTTCTGTCGTGTAAAATATCTTCGCCATTCGTAGAGTTTTAGATGTGACGACCGACATAGCCTACATCCCTACTTTCATCCAACCCAAGGATTTTGGAATACGTTGGCCGCGTAGCGTGTGCGTTCGTTTGGCTTGAAATTCTCTCTCTGGAAAGAGACTGTCCAGACATTCCTCAGCGCTCTGTCAGTGGGCAAACTGCAACGACTTTTGCTTCACCTGTGTCTGTCGTGGTCGGCAAGCACTTGCATCTTAAGCAGTACCGACAACTCACCACTGTCAACCCAGCCGTGAAAACGCGTATGCAGGTGTAGACACCTACTTTAGGGAATTTAGTTGTGTTCCATGCGCATCGCGTTCCATGACAGACAACCGGGACGTTACAACATTGGCACTCGCGTCCTGTTTATTACGACCAACTCTCAAACCCCACGTGTTCAGCCCATACTGTCGCCAGATCTTGCCCTCATACTCTCCTCACTAAGATGATACGTTTAGTGTTTTGAAAGATTCCTCCTGTTATCAAGTTTACGTGTTTAAATAGCGTACTTTTTGTTCTGCTACAGCTTTAATAAACTTTTATAACAAATAAACTAGCCGGTCGTTTGGAACACGGCGGGTTACTAGTGCCAAACCCACAAATTTCCATCGCCTCGTTTTCTACCACAACAATCGTATCGCGCAACTTCTGCTGCCAAAGTGTTAACTTTGTAGTTGCACCTTCATCCGCGATGTAGTGCTGCAATGTCTTACACATTCCGGCCACGTATCAGTATTAAAGTTGCCTTGATGACGACCCAGAAGAAATATAATATTAATATCTGCTTTTACCAAAAGTGTTCTCCACTCTCTGCTGCGGTTAAATAGTCCATACTAGAAAACTGTACTAGCATTGGCGGGAATCGTACATGTACGTAATCTTTGAAAACTGTGACCCGACTACGGGAAACAAGGGTTATTCTGTTATATTAGAATTATTAATTCGTTAGTGATACAATGAATTTTTGTAGTAAAGCGTTTCCCGTACTCAGAACATTTCTATACGACTCTTGTTTCGTTCAGATCGATGCTTCGATGTAAACATCGAAACATCCAGCTGCTATTAAAGATTTGGAGCCAGTGCAGGTATGGTTATGGAGACAGTATTTCGGTGCTTCCAGTTTACTCAGAATTGGTAACATTTGAAGCCACCTTCTCTTCTGGTCAGGAGAAACTATAGCACCTCTTTGTTCCGACAGATTATACTTCACCGTTCCTGCATGTAGAACCACCACGAAAGAAAAAGAGTCGCTTCGTATCAATATATTTATCGACGTCATTCGTTTCTGTGTATGTCGTTCACCTCTCGCAATGTGTACTTCTTTGTCTCAGAATTAAGGAAGCGTCTCTAGTTAGTAACGGTAGCAAACTTTTCTCAACGGCTAAATCTCCGTTTTCAACCCGGAGGTCTCCCTACTAGCGAGACGATGAAGTGATTTGCCAACTCGGGTTACATCTTCTGTTTTTTTAAATATACTTCCACTGCTTAGGGGAATAGACTGAAACAACATTCACAGCAAACACGACAAGAAATGTTACTTTTTTACGATGAAACTACACCTAGGAAAAGCCTTCACCTCATCATCGTAATAGCAGTTCTTTCCAGTTTACCGCTCTGTAATACGTCAGTATTATATAAATGGACAATTGCAATGACGCTGTGCTTATAAATTGCCGCGGAAACAGCTTTGGACCGAAAATTCCGTTACAACTGGGAACGGAGTTGCTCGCGACGGCATTCTTGCGTCAGACGCTGCCCGTGTTCTTGGGAGTTAAGCTTTACTTAACAGGTCAAGATTATTTTGAAAATGTCCATCGCCTTTTTTGCGGCACCGTATCACTATCCTCACGCTGCCAGAGAAGGTGTCGACATGTGCGACGCTGTTTCCCCACGTCGGGACCCAAATGATTCGACAAATTGCCCTGTACAACAGCATCTGTACAGCTTGAAATTATTTTTGCGAAATCTGATCTTTGCGGCCTCTCTGATAACAGAGAAATGTGAAGCCCCTTTTTATGTAAAAGAATGTCTCTATTCCTCGATTTTTCGTTGAGAACAGTACTCTAAAACAGTTTTGCGTAAAACGCTTGACGAAGTATTACACTTTGATGAGGCAAGTAGAATACTACGGAAAAAGTTATAAATATAGCGCGCTTGGCAGAATTAACTGTTCCCTTCGCTTCAGGTGTGTTACACATATTCAGGTCTCGGGAGGGCGTCTCTTGCTGATACACTGTGGAGACGTCGTAACTTCGGCACTCGCGACTCATTCACTACGAACGAACCTGCCCTGCCAAACACGCCACCCCTGTAATCGAGTGACCCTGGCCTCACATTCTTATTATTAAAGTACTGAAGAAACAATTTTTTCACATCTTAATGTGTCTCATTTTTGCTCTAGTATACACACAATTCACCTTGAAAACGCAAACGGCGGACATGTTTCCGACTGGTTTCAACTCTCCCGGTTACAATTGCCAACTACATAATTGTTAATCGCTGTGTCTGCTGAAGCCGGAAAAGGATTGCGCGAACCGCGCAGACGACATGTTTACATCGCTGCGACATCTTCTTTCCCGAGATGGTGCAGTGGTCTCCTCCACATTTTGGTCGTATATAAAAACAGGCCCGTACGCGTCTTGTTGACAATGTGGAAACGCGTTATCATTTTTGTAATCTCTTTGTCAAGTATGCCATCCATTCTCCATCGTGTTTGAATAGTCGATACCACAAAGCCGCAAAAGAAATAGGTGTGCAACCTGCATCTACACTTAATTCATAACCGTCCACCAGTAAGTGTAACTTTGGTCGCTCAATAAGCACCTACGAACGCTTTAAAGGGCGTGAACACTTTTGAACACCCTTTCATGTGCAATCTCTTCCTCCTCCTCATATTTTCAGAGGCGTCCATTAGAAATACATACCCTCCACCATTTGTTAACCTTTCCTCTCGATATTAGAAAAAACAGCGACAAGTTCGCTGTATCAAGGGCAGTTGGACTGCAGACACCATACGCCTAAAAGTTATGGAGATCGCAACATGGAGGCTCCTTCAGACTAGCAGAACCTATTAAGGTTTAATATGTAACGATGACCAGAAAAAAGCGATTTCCGAAATTTTCGTCTTCTGAATGTTGTGTCCCGTGTAAACGTCGTATCTGTCGTGCCGTTCACTTTGCCTGCTCAGTAAACAGGCCACATGGAAATACGCAGCAAACACTAAATTCTGGTCGGCGGCTGCGTGGTTCCATATATCAAAGAAAATGGTTCGAATGGCTCTGAGCGCTATGGGACTTAACTTCTGAGGTCATCAGTCCGCTAAAACTTAGAACTACTTAGACCTAACTAACCTAAGGACAACACACACATCCATGCCCGATGTCTGAAGCGCCTAGAACAGCTCGGACACTCCGGCCGGCTTCTACATATCATCGCCCATATGTTTTAGGCATATATTGAGATACAAAGAGAAGTTAATGTCACCGTACTTAACAGTCTCTGAGTCTACCGAATCACAGACGATATGAAAGAGTACCGTGATTACTAACCGTGATGGTAAGAACGCGATCCAACGCAGTTAAAAATAATGCTTGGTTTTCAGTGCTATGGCAATTGACCAACAGTCTATGGTCTTTGCTTTCCATAATACTGATTCTGTGGCGTCTCATGAGTTGCCCCATAATAACATCACTGACACTCTTGTCACGAGACTTACACATTTACTACTTTACTACAGGACATTTTGTAATCAAGTGACGTATTTTACAACATTTTCTTAGCGCCTTTCTTAAACGTATCATAGTTATCGTCTACTGGATTTTAAAGGTGCACATCACTGCGAACGCTTTCCGTCATTTTCCGTATTTACCACTTTCTACCAAAGACGAAGTGTATTGAATTGCTGAGAATTCGACCATCACCCTGTTGTCTCACGTCTGGTACAAACAGGGTGCGGAAAAACAATTTGACCAAAAGTGTAGAGCAGGAAGATAGCATCAAACGAAGGAATTTCAATATTGCAAATTGAGGTCGCAGTAGAATGTTTATGGCGCTTTGCCAACATGACGAATGTGGTTATTTTCAACATTTGCTACACACACTCTTCTTCATTAAGTGGTGCCTCGTTTTTCATTAATTTAGACACGTTGAAGACATACTGAAACATGAAACATGGACATCTGACTCTCTTAATCTCTAAAAACGTGCTCTCTGGTACGTCAGCTAAGTACGATGCTTTAAATGTATCTTCTTCTCATCGTTACGGTTGTTTAGTCCATACAACCTGTTTACGTATAAATTTTCCGTAGATCAACCATCATTTAGAGCCAAGATGCCCGTGTCTGAGATATTAATTACGTTCCGGTACCGCCGACAAAGTGCAGTTGTGACGCCTAGTTGCTATACTCAAATTTCTGTGTTTCAAGCTGCCTTTCCACGCCACACTATTTTGGTCAAATTGTTTCTATGTGCCCTGTATAACGAGGCTGGATGGCAAACTTCGCTGAATCAGCACTGCTTATATTTTTCATTTTTGACGGACGCTGCACGTATGTCATTGAATGACTCCCACGCCAATCCAATTAGCCACGTCACTGGAACGCCTGCACGCGACTCACAAAACCACGAAACCAGCAGCAGATCCGCGTAATTACACTCTACCGATTGTGAGCATATTTAAACGTTAATCACAAATGTAAACAGTAGTAATGTATGGCGCGAATTTCTTTTTCCGTCAATCTTCCGTCTCCTGCAACCGACAGAGCTTTGTCGCTGCCTAAGCGACTGATTGTTGCTGTAGCAGCGCGGAACAATGGCAATTTCTAGTCTCCTGCGAGTAATGGCGGTTTTCCGAAATAAACGAAAACGGCAGAGAAATTTATATGCACGTGTGCGTCGTGGAAACCATAGTGAAGTCCTAATTGACGCAGCGACTTAGTTTTTAATATTTACGCACAGCACAACCTCGTGTAGCCCTCCAGTTGCGAGATGCGTGTCCATTCCCACACGTGAATCACACTCCTAGTCGCTGGCAGTTGTACCTTTGTAACGCATTCGAGTTGTTCTGTTTCGCACTCCGCACGTTCGTCGGTGGCTTTCGGTCACAACTGTCTCCAGCTGACGTTACTCTACATTCCTGAGGAGTCGATTCTGTGAGAAAATCTACCGGAAAACACGTATTGATATCGTCAAAAAATACCATCAAAATGTTCTTATCCAAGCCACTTATGCTCCTTGGATGACACGCGTCGTGCGGAATATGCGCAGCGGTAAGGGGTGGAACGTATTTACTCTCCATGGTTTTGAAGACGTATGATGGCTAGAAAAATTCCTTCGAGTCAAGGCGAAACCTTAAGCAAGTTCATAGGATTGGCAGATTTGTTGTCACCACCCATCGATTGTGAAGCTATAATAAAGAAGTTGACAGCGTCGTCTGTTTCGTATCGAGGCGGAATATAATCGCAGTGTGAGAACCTGTCTTACTTCGTGGCAATGTGTCCAGCTGCTGTCTTTGTGTTTCTACAGACTGCATTCGTATCTGGTAACGGATAAGGAAAAAGATCTATCGTCGGCCTTTACACACTGAACATGTGGAGTACCGCATTGAGAGTAACAACTAATTTAATGGAAAGGCAACAAAAATAAA